>NW_018408863.1:414341-419457 GCF_002113885.1 Mizuhopecten yessoensis | reverse complement strand
AGGGGACAGAACCCAAAGCCTTCCTCACAGGGGCGAACGCTCAACAAATGGCCAAAAGTGAGGCATTGTCAAGGGAGACATTAGGAAGAATAAAGTTATTTAGAAAGGAGAGAAGAGATAAGGTCCCAAATTTAGTCGCCTCTTACGATCATGCAATTGGGGGCAGCAGGTACAATTCTTACGCCCTACCTGCAGGGCAGGGGGTATGTATGCAGGTGACATGGTATATTGGTGTGCTTGCCTCCTTGTGGTAGCGCGGATATGATGCTGACTTTGTAGTGCAATCTCACTGAAATATTATGCCGCGAGGGATTTATATGAATTTACAACACATTTTGTTCGTAAATACTTTCATGCATACGGTCAGTAATAAATAATAAACAGAAAAGCAATTCAGTCTTTAGAGAAAGCCTGCGCTTTTTATTATCAATGATGGATTGAAAAGTTTTTAATCTTTCACTCAAACTTTAAGAATCTATGTTCACGAATGTCTACGTCAATCGTAAATCATGTCGCGTGTGTATTACGTCGACTGTAAAACCACGAATTGTTCAACAAGCGCACCTAATTACATCACATTAGCACCTGGCTGACGTCAATCTGTCGATTTCACTGGAAAAAACACATTTGCAACATTATTTTCGGGGAAAGGAAAATCATGTCTGTGAGGGTAGTATGCATTCTTCGTGAGGTTCGTGAAAGCAGAGCAATGGCCAAATTGCCAACGGTTCACAGCATTGTTCTATGCATCTAGTAAAATATGGTTTTCGAAGCGAAGAATTAAATTATGTTCTGTCGATTTTTCGACTTTATTTTTTTTCTTCCCTATCTGTTTCTTTATCGAAAGTTGATTTAGACCCTTAAATGTTTAGAATAACTTTGAACACTTAGGTTAGGTCCAAATATAGGTATATTGTATAAAATCCTCAGGTACCTGTTTTTAATACTGTTTTTTTTTTTTTTTTGTACATTTTACTATAAAGATATGATAAGGACAATAAAGTTTCCATTTGTTGTCGATGTTTTAGTTGATGGTAACTGGGCTGCTTGGCTACAGTGGGGTGTTTGTACGAAGTCGTGTGATGGGGGCATAAGGTCAAGGTCACGAACGTGTACTGACCCAGCGCCTTCTAGCAACGGTGACATCTGCCCAGGCTCCACAGGGGAGTTTGACACTTGTGGAACAGCCCAATGTCCAACTGTGGCAGCAGGAGTTTACCAGCAAGTAAGTAGCTGTCTTTTGTTTGTTTGTTGGGGGTTTAACGGCATCACAACATCCAGGGTCATATGAGAACGGGTGCCTAGGGAGACACCGCCTGAAACAGAAAAAAAGATAGGAAGAAATGAAAGATATGTAAAGAAAAAGATTTTAAGTGTTTCAATGGGGGCAGCAGGTCAATTTTAGCTCTTCCATTTCCCCTTTGTATAAGACACAGAAGAAAACCCCAATTTTGCAGGAAACAGCTCATTAGTCGCCCTTTACAATACACATGCAGTAGGATACAGTAGGTCATTTCTTGATTTCTTCAATGTCTAAATAGAAGAAAAGGAAAAATACCTAATTCTGCAGGGGCCCACATTATCCGGTCCTAACGATCATCCAGTGGAATACAGCGAACCTGCACGGGTTAAGTACAATGTATATGTCCATGCTTCTGTTACGCTTAATAAAAATCGTACAAGCAGGGGTAGATACCAGACATTTTCTCTTTGTTTTTAAAACAAAATGCTTAGACAAGAGCTGTTGTCTTGTTCACATTATACAAAACTAGGAAAATAAGTACCTAGTAAATGTATCGTTCTAACGGTTACTTCAGTTGTTATCTGCGTTGATCATGATCTAGTTGACCTCGTCGAACACTGCTTTACGTGCAAGTGTTAAGCCTAGTCGTGTCGAAAGTGTGATTATGTGTTGTCGCATTGTCTGATCACTTGGTTAACGAATACATTTCTAGTTGTTTCCATCCAAAATGTTCACCTGCAATAATTACTTAATATATGAAGTAAAGAAGTGCCTAAAACTCTGTCCCTTAATTGTATGACTAACTGGTCCACGAGCAAATTCATTCTTCTAGTTATTTCCGATACACTAAATCATGCTCCAACACGTTGGTTTTCCTATTTCCGACGAGCTGGTTCACTATCCAATACGTTGTTTTACTTATTTCCGATCAACTATAGTATATCACGCTCCAATTCATTGCTTTACTTATTTCCGTCCACCTGGTTCAAGATGTCTGAAATGACAAGCTACTTCACGTGTACATTCAAATTTGTATATCCGACTTTCTTGTTCACATGTAATCTGTGTTGTTCTAGCTGTGTCCGACCAACTGGTTCACATGCGAGTCTGGAACCATGAGGTGTGTCCAGTGGTCAATGATGTGTGACTGCTCTAATGATTGCGATGACGGAAGTGACGAAACAGTGGGATATGCCGGATGTGACGCAGCACTCCAGGCTACCTGCCCTAGCTCAGCCGACAGTGCGTATTACAAGTTGCTTTATGTACCATATCCCTATATCAGCAACAATATATTCTAACGGTTTTTATTTGTAGTATCCATTTTTTTTAATTTTTTTTTTTAGCAAACTTTCAAGCTAAGGTCATTTACGGATGTGTCTCCATGCAATAGCGCTTGTAAAAAAATATATAATACTAAATTTGATATTCGCCATCTAATTAAAAGTATGCAACATGTAAAATGAGATTTTGCAGCGTATGAAAATAAATATTACATATAAGAATCGTTTTCATACCTTTGTAATGTTAAAACACCTAATTATGACTATACTGGTAAAGTAATGTCAATTTACAGTGTTTTACATTTTCAAATATTAAAATTAAAAATTGTCGCCATGCTTTGTTTCTGATTTTGAAACGATTTGGTGTTTCAGGTCTCCGCTCGCTGAACTTGCTGACTGTGATGACAGCAGTGGTATGTCTGAGCAAGGGCGCCACCTGGTAGAAAAACGATGATTTGTGTGAAAATAGGCCGCCACCATGTCATAGCGACTTTGGTACATACTAGATTTCCTGTCAGTCATTAAATTGTTATTTTAGTAGGTCATTCCCTACGTATGTATATGTATATGTATATGTATTTTTACTTTGTATATAAAACACTTTAATGGAATAAGGTCAGTTATCTAATTATAGTGTAAATGTAATACAGTTGTGGGAACGCACAACGCACCAAATATAGCGTGCGCACATCATCGTGCACACACCGTCCGCGCATCGTCCATACATGGTGCGCACAACTGTGCGCTTTAACAATCGTTCGCATCGCTTCTCTCCGCACAAATGGGCGATTTGGTAGAGTTGGTTGATCAACATTACGGAATGAAAAAAATTGGAGCCCTCGTATGGAATAAAGAACGCGTGTTACACAGCATTAGTGACCGTTATACTGTCAAGAACGGGTTAAGCTCCTAAGTAACAGAACAGGTAAATAACATTTTGATGATTGACCGAAGTTGTACCTGGCCTGTGCCTGACAAAAAGAGCTGAAATGTGATACCTTATGAACATTATGAAAACACAACTGGGCGTCAAGTATTTGTTATTTGCATCGGTGTTGGTTTGTAGCATCCTTTCACCTAGGCGGGTTACGTAAGTGCCCCAGGTGGAGGCATTGGCTATGTGTTCCTGTATACGTGACCGTGTCAATACATGTATGTGTTTATGACCTATTTTACATGTGTCGATTTGGTTCGTTTGGAAAACACGGAAAACATCATTTATAAATTTAAGAAAATACAGATAGAATGATCAGCTGATGTATATATGTGAAGCGAGAATACAGAAATATACTTAAATCAAGTTGATATGTTTAAACACGAAGCCGTATTTATTGTTAAGCCATTTCTCAATTTAGACCAACCACGATTGTCATCGCACAACTTTAGTCCATCGTCCGCACAAATGTGCACAATTATCGTCCATATTTCAATCGTTCGCACACCGTGTACTCATTGTGCACACTCCGTGCGAACATCGTGTAACGTTGTGCGTTCCCACAACTGTACTTTATTTTATTCACACTCCTACACACTATATACATACATATATATATATAAGAAAATTGTGATCTGTCAAAATAAAAATAAAAAATCTTTTGAATAAACCTGAAGAGGTGAAGGGTGAAAAGCAGCTAGTTTTTTAGTCGGTCGTTAATCTTATTTTTTCTATATACATACATATATATTTTCAACTTTTATAAGTACTTGTTGGCCCTAGTATAATTATCGCTTAATATAAAATTAATCCGCTTTCACAGACTTTCCAGAGTTGACTCGGTACGAACACACGTTAAATCGGTCTTGTAAAGTATTAACCCCATACGAAACAGTTTTGTTTTGACGGATCACCGATTTCTTATTAAAATATTCAGGCACCTTTAGAAGTAATTATTAATGTCGATTTATTTTAAGATGCATACTGTGTTTGAACCTACGGTAAATATTTTTTCTAGCACGAAATAAATACTCTTGAAATGTTCAATGTCTCTGGAAACTTTTGTTTGATGATGTACTTGCTTAGTTTGGAAAATAAATACATATAACTGTACTTTGTCTATGTTGTGGTAATGTTGTGACCTCCATTTCCTTACAACAAAATTACCGATACTCGACAAAACAGCTACATGCATTGGCACTTAAAGGTGATAACAACCCAATTTCATTTTCACATATTTTGCATTTTTTGGGGGCATTATTCATTAAATATCCCTTCCGTAAAATGAAAAAATATTTTGAAAACACAAAAGTTGCGAAAATCAGCAAATTTTGTAACCGGTATTGAAAATCTCAAATACAAGTTAGCACGAGTTATCGTTCGTTAAACCGGAAGAGCTGTGACGTCATTTGCGACGACCGTCTGTCACAACAACTACTGAACTAGTTGGTACCGGGGCTATGGATTCCGTGGATTTTAGTGACAACGAGGATATTCCAGATGTTTGCTTCACACTGGATATTCAGCCATACCTGTATGAGCCAGACTGCACCGATTTAGAGGTTATAAGTGAATCTGAATCGTCTGAGTTGGATGTTAGTGACGACGAACAGGGTCAGGAAACCGGCAGTATGGCTTGCGTCAATGCTGATCTTA
>NW_018408863.1:405118-413481 GCF_002113885.1 Mizuhopecten yessoensis | reverse complement strand
TTGTAGACCACATTTACCCTCACATACTCAGATCACACAATCTTGTAGACCACATTTACCCTCACATACTCAGATCACACAACCAGTATAAAACTTATGGTTCAAAGCCTATCGACGACATCGATCGTGGATCTCTCACGAAGCTGCCTGGTTCAAAATGGTTTTGAGAGTCTCGTGTGTGAGGTTGGAGAAAATCCCTTTCTCTTAGTCTTTACCTTTTCCTTATGGAACAGGAACATACTGAGTTTCTCTCCATTATTGGAATTACTATTACAGTTCAGCGCAGCACAGTGCACCATGTTTGTTTACGTTTTCCTGACGACTGCCTCCGAACTGACAGCTGGCGCGCTTTCCGGTCGTCACAAATGACGTCACAGCCAAAGGGAAGTAACTGCGTACAAACTCTGTGCTTCCCAAGGTATACGATTAAACGGGCCGTTTTCAAATAATAAATTATGCACAAATACGGACTTTTTTTTTCAAAAAATAGAATGACAACTAATTATAATATGTTTTATTAATATTTTGACACTAAATTTGACGTGTTTTAGCATTTGGTGGTTGTTCACCTCTAAGTATACTCAAATATAATAGGGTTTACTTACCAGATACAGGCGCATGTGATTACACTGATAACGGGTAAACCAGTTGTTGCGAATATTCTAAATGCTAAACGTTGAGCAGTGAATAAAGTCTACTACTTTTAAAATTTTTGGTATGTCCCGCCAAGGGACAGAACCTACTGTCGTCCTCACTTGTCCGAACGCTCAACACTAGGGCCAAAAGTGAGGTTTGGTTTGGTTTAGTATTGTTTATGTCCTCTCAACAGCTATGGTCATTTAAGGACGCCCCTCCTGTGTGCAAGATGCATGCGTGTAGTGTATGCGTATGTGTTTTGGGAGGCTGCGATATGTTCGTGTTTGTCTCCTTGTGATAGCGCAGAACTGATGTCGACTTTATAGTGCTACCTCACTGAAACATACTGCCAAAAGTGAGGTCTTGCATACAAAAAAAATTGATTAAATAGTAAAAATTAAAATAAAATGTTCCCAAGTGTTTCCATGGATCAGTTGTGGTTTCTTCTTTGTTCCCTCTTTACAAATAAATCCCCGATTCTGCTGGGGACCCCAAATTAGTCGCTTTTTACTTGTAGTGGGATACTTTGTTTGTTTGTTTGTTTGTTTGATTTTGTTTAACGTCCTATTAACAGCAAAGGTCATTTAAGGACGGCCTCCCCTGTGTGCAAGATGCATGCGTGTAGTGTATGTGTGTGTATTTTGGGAGGCTGCGATATGTTCGTGTTTATATCCTTGTGATACCGCGGAACTGATGCCGACTTTATAGTGCTACCTCACTGAAACATACTGCCGAAGACACCCAGCAGGACGCCCCACCCGGTCACAGTATACTGACAACGGGCGAACCAGTCGTCCCACTCCTAATTTGCTGAGCGTTAAGCAGGAGTAGAAACTACCATTGTTAAAGACTTTGGTATGTCTCGGCCAGGGGATAGAACCCAAAGCCTTCCTCACAGGGGCGAACGCTCAACAAATGGCCAAAAATGAGGCATTGTCAAGGGAGACATTAGGAAGAATAAAGTTATTTAGAAAGGAGAGAAGAGATAAGGTCCCAAATTTAGTCGCCTCTTACGATCATGCAATTTGGGGCAGCAGGTACAATTCTTACGCCCTACCTGCAGGGACATAGTGGGATACAGCGGGTTAATTATTTTACCGAAATTGCATAGGGCATCAAAGAAATAAAATATATATATCTGCTTGTTGTAAGAGACAACTCAACTGGTCCCCCTGCAGAGTCGGAGTTTTTCTCAGTGTCTTCCATTTAAGAACACCGGAGGAACCGACACTGATCAGCTGATTCAAATGTAACTCGTATTTTTTATTATTTAACGTTACTTCTACCGACTTTCTCTTTCCTGTGAGGAATTGCCAAACGCAGCGCTAGGGAATAAAAGGTAGTTAGAAGTAGAGAGAAATATATAAAAATTCCAATTTTACTACAATTTTGTACGTCTCGTGCTTTTGCAGCGAATTGATTGGTCAATAGCCATGGATTATTGGACGACAAAACATGCTCGTGCCCCAATATAATACACGTTTGTAATGTTTCCCGCCATTTGTGTCTGCCTTTTCAGGCTGTTCCTTTCACCCCCACCCCTACACAAATAGTACTTGAAATCAGTGACGTAACATTACACATCACTGGCCAAAGGTACACACAAAGGATCTTCTGTTTCAAACATGGCAGCCTCTAACTATAGTTCAACGCCGATGCGTCAAAAATAGGGTCAAAGGTATTCTACAATGAGAGATATGCAAAGTAGTAGGAATGTTCTAACAAAATCGGTTTTTGATGCACAGTATTTGGTTTAGACCATGGTTACAGGGACAACAAACAGGGCATTTTTGTACGAACTCTTGGCTGATGTACCTGAAGATTCAAGTTGTTCATGGAATGATCATGGTGATACAGACATTATATCTACCATGGAAGAGTTGGAGCATAAATCTTCAAAAAACCAACAAAACAGATTCCTCAATGCTCCACCAGACAGAATTACTGCTTTGGAAAAAAGCAAGAATGAGGCATCTACAGACAAACAAACTGTCTGTGGTGTTAAGATATTGAAGGTTTTTTTATTGTCATTACCTATATTTTCATCCTTGTGTGGCGCACTTTATTTCCTGAAACATACATTGTACAAGAACTGAACACAATGCAGCTTTAACATAAAATATAATAAAACAATAATTTTCCAAAAAATATTGTTCATGCATAATTACAAGCAATATTTTGTGTATTGAAATGAATAACAAGAGAAAATAAATTTGAAATGGCCACATTTTTTCAAGGTTTACCAACATAAAACAACATTATTGATACATTTACATTATGACATGGCAAACATTAATTTAGTAAACATCTCACCAACAGGTAATTTTTAAGTTCAAGAAATACGCTTTTGTGTGTATTGTGTTGGAATATATAATGAGGACGAGATAGGGTAATCAAGTCTATAAAACGGGACGGCTTGGACAAAACTAAACATCATGAAGCAATAAGTACCAATGATTAAAGCTTTACTCCTCCAAATCGTTAAGTAATGATAACACACTCTCTTTAATACGCAAAGTATGGTTCAAAATATCTTTGTACTTTGGCCGTCGTGGGCGAGAAGGATTATGAACTTCACACTGGTTAATTTGTTCTCAAAATTGATGATGAAAATAAAGAGCACTCTGTAACATCCTACAATTAAAAGGACAAACTCATTCTGGTATTGATTCAAGAGAAACAATTAAAACTGCAAGGATGTATGCTAGAAATTATAATAACTCTCCCGTTAAGTCAATGAAATTGTTCTTGGGAAAAATGTAACAAGAACACTGATGCTTTCCTTCAACGGCCATTGTCAATTTTTTCACAAAGTGATACACCATTGTATGGCGCACAGCAAATAGGAGTCAACACGCTCAACAACATGATGTGCACTATATCTAAGTCCGCTCAACTCAGCCAGATTTATACTAATCACTGTGTACGTGCAACAGCAACAATTCTGTCACATACTTGTGTCAATCCTCTTGGTATAATGTCAGTTACTGGTCATCGGAATTTGAAGTCTTTTCAGAGATACATACAAAACCCCTCAACAGAACAAAGACGTCACTACAGCGAAATTCTACAGACTACAGTCACTGGACAGCAGATGAACCAATCGAATCAATCTTTCTCTGCTATGCAACTGTAACGCCACTATGTTTACGTTATTGATATTCAGGACTATCTTTAATTGTTATTGTGTTCCCGAGCACTGTTTGCTCGTTCTGTTAAATCGGACATTAGTACTACCGACAGATGGCGATTTTAGACGTGCGTTTAGCATTTTAGTTTCCAATAATAACGTACTTTATAATAGTTGTCAATGAGAATCGCGGTAATAAAACATTTATATATATATCATATTTTAGTCACATCTATAGAGATTACCTGGTCAGTCGTCATTTAGTCGTGTAGTTTGCCATTTTCAGTCGATTTTGTTCATGTTTATTTTCGACAACATGTTGTTCTCCAGTAATGCAGTGCGCATGTCCGAGGCCGGAAGTTTATATTTTCACATTGCGTGCAGGTCAACCAATCAGTTTAGAGTCCCGGCACGTGAAATTCTCGGGACTATGTCCCGTTATTTTCGGCACAATTACTAAATATCGGCAGTCACGACTCAGCAGTCGATGAGTACACACGGTTTTAAGATCTCGGTACCGCTTACCAGGTTCGAGCGTGATTCACTTCCTATTTTTCCTACGAATATAGCCTATTGTCATTTAATCTATCAAACTATTTTTGGAAGGGATTTCCCTGTAATTGCTTTATTGTAAATTGACGTCAAAGTTGTATAAAATGAAGGTCAAAGATTACATTCGAAACCGTAACGAACTTCAGTCAGATATAATTCCTACTGCTAGAATTGAAATAAATAAGGTTTATTGTTGAGTATCTATAAGTCAGATTTACTTGGTTAGTCAGAAAAATAGTGAAACGGAGCTATATTGGAAATGTTAGTGCATATGTACAGAACAAGAGTGAGATACATTGATTTGTATTAATCTTGCAACTGTCATACTAATATGGCTCCAGTACTCCTATGTATATAAATAAACATTATAGAAATGTTTATTTGGCGTTTGTTCACTGTCCTGTCACTGAGTGGGTTCAAAGTAGTATCCAGTTTAGAGTAGCCTTGCTTACCAGAGGTTGAAGAGACCACATTGACCAGGGGCTAAGAAGAGACCCTATTGACCAAGGGTGAAGGGTTTGCTATCTTGCTACAAATTATAGGCCTTGATAGATATAGACCGCGACCACGTTATACAACAATCAAGTTTACATCGATCACAAATAGCGGCTCAAACGTCCAACAGCACATCTGTAGTACATGGTCATGGTCTGCTTTCCTCTAACGCAATTAATGACCAGCTTTAAAATATGAATATGTTCTCCTCGACCCAGGAATCCTCAACACTTGTCGGTCTACCTCTATTTGCTGGAGTTACCATTAATATGACCTTCTGAAAATAAGATCTGTGGAATAAGATTAAACAATAGGTCCATTGGACCTGTATCGCGCACCTGGTTTTATATTTAAGTCATTACAACTGAATGCATTAGTATATCTTTATACAAAATTTCCTCAAAACCAGACAAGATCTATGTTCTAACTCAACTGGGACCACAATATCTGACTTTTAACTAATCAGGGGCCTCCATTGAGTTGCCATGTTAACAGATTTTGATATAAGTTATATGTCATATTACAGGGTGTAATCAGACAATACTTTAATTTTAGAGACGGGTGATATTGACAACAATACCGCGAAATTCCTGCGCCCCGAAAACCCTCAAGCAGGAAATTTTGATCTTCTTCCTAAAATTCACAAACCTGGGAACCCTGGTAGACCCATCATTAACTCGATCAACCACCCGACGGAATTTTTTTCCCAGTTTGTGGACTTCCACCACAGACCATTCGTGAAACATTTACCATCTATTTTAAAAGACACCACAGACTATCTAAACAAAACACCTGCTAAGAACTTACCAGAAGGTACCTTGTTAGTTACGATGGACTTCGTTTCCCTCTACTCCAACATACCGCATGACGGCGGCATTGCCGCCTGTCGCGAGGCATGGGAACGGCGCAGTACCAAACACCCATCGACTGATAACCTGGTGGATTTACTGAGACTTGTCCTCACACTTAACAACTTTGCATTCAATGAGGATAACTACATACAAGTTAGCGGTACAGCCATGGGTACTAAGATGGCCCACTCATATGCCAATGTTTTTATGGGACATCTTGAAGCCCAACGTTTAACATCTGCTCCAATTAAGCCATTTAGCTGGTTGAGATTTATCGATGACATTGAAATCAAATGATATGCTGCAACCAATTGTAATAGTGGGGATCTACCTTTTTATCTTCTTTGTAACTACATTTCCGTTTCCTAACGCCTCTCTTTGCAAGACCTTGCTTTGTCGGCCATGGTGTTGAGCGTTTGCCCGAGGGAGGATGTGGCTGCGCCATGACCGAGACAAACCAAAGTCTCTAAAATTAGTACTTAATGTTCCCTGCTTGACGTTCAGCGTTAAATTTGTGGCAGTCAGGACAACTACTGGTTGGATCGGTGTCAGTATAATGTGACCGATTGTGGTGTGATTGCTACAGTGTCCATGTTCTGACATCTCAGTGTGGTGGCATTTTAAAAGAGTCCATCAGTGGCCCCACTTTTGGTGGACACCGTCCTCCTATGACCTATAATATCTATTGCTAGGACGATAAAAAAATAAAAACCAAACCAAACACCAAACAAATTCAAAGTTAATACATTGATATATATAATTAACATATCCAAACTGTTGATATTAAAAATAAGTGACTGTGTAAACAGGCAATTTTTTGTTATCCAAGTCATATCCGGTTTTATAGTCGGGTTATACTGTATTGTGCACAAATTTATCACAAAATTTCTTTATTGTATAAGGGATAATTTGGTCTTTGTCCAAAAAGTCTGACATTGGTATTGAAATTTCAAAAGCCTTAAATCCTTGCTTTTTATTTGATTTTACTTGTAAAACTGTTCACATTTTAAGAGCGAGAAGATGATTGAACTATTATTGTATAGATCTCTATTTTTCAAAAGAACTTAACGTTATGTAAGTAACAAGTTGACACCATATTATGTTCATAACAGAGGTACACAACTTCAATTACAACGAAGTTTTATTTGTTTCTCTGTATAAATTGAATACATGTAAATGTATGACTGTATTAATAGTATTTTTCTGATGACCTCAGAAAGTCACATTGTATACAAGTTCACGTTTTGTTCATAACAAATGAACACAGCGGACACCAGGTAAGGTGTACCTCCGTTTGAACACAAATTTTATTCTGGAAAGCAAAGATGTAATGTATGATAATTATTGACAGTGCATGTATGTCTATGATTTACATTATATATATACAAATGTTACTGCTAGGGAAAGATAGTTTTTTCAAAAAATCAGCTTTTATCATAGAAAGAGTTGGGAAACGTTGTGGTACACGGAGGACACCATATATATTGATATCCTGTTTATAGGCTAATCAAATTACGTAAAAAAATAGCCAAACCTAAATCTAACTGCAAANACCTGCCGAGACGTAACAGAATAGTGCAAATCATTTGTAATGCAATAAATAACATTTTTTTTCCCTTTTTTTCTTTAAGACTACTAAAAAACACGCCCAAATGTCATTTTCCCGCCACGTTATTATTAATGACGGCGTGCGTCGATTTTTGCTAGTCTTAAATAAAATAATGTTTTTAGATGTAAATTATATTAGACATCTTTATACTTTTCAAATGCTACAAAGTGTGTTGGATTTTTTTTTTAATAAGTTAAATATTTCTTCTACAATCTTGTAACCACATCACATTGCTGTGGGATAATTAAAGCAAAAACGGCAAAAAGCATAGTACCACAATATATGTATCATTGTTTAATAACTGCGAAACACTCAGTGCATTTAGGTATAATCTTACTGGTATACCAAACAAATTACCAATATTGTTTAGTCAAATAGGATAGAAAAATACACATTTCTAAACGGACTTATGCTTATATGGTTCAAATACTAATATGCAATAATAAAAATGTCATTTCTATCATCCTTTTTCATTATAAAACTAGCTAATCGATACAAATCTCACGATGGTTATTTGAAAGTACACAATAATATCAAATATTGTCACACTGCAAAGAGAAATTGGTCAAGTTGCCATCTGAGCGCGTGACATTCAGCCACTTAAACATTTCTACGCTACGTCCATGGATGATACAATGATGATACAATTATGATAAGAAGCTAAAACACTTGATAATTCGTATGCCAATCGCGTTACGTCCATGAACTAAAATATGTATTGATATTCAGTACTTTCAACACTATCCACTTTAGTTCAATAGAAGTCGCAAAGTTACGTAATTAGTCAAGGACGTCACAGTTACGTGAATTGGAGCAACTGTTCCCCTTACAGTCACCGCACACTACGGAGCATTCTAAGCCATGTTTCCGGCACGTGCACCTTCGGGTATCGCAATTTGTCTTGCACTTGCAACGGATAATAAGCATGAGTCTTTCAGGAGCCGGAGCTTTATTAGTTGTAATAGGCATAAGTCTACCATTTGAAAGACTCCAACCCCATGCGCATGCGTCAAGTTTCTCAGAATCATCCGCTGCCGTCCATGCTTGAACTTGGAGGTAGGTTCGCATGCTATGAAACGCGGCAGCAGCT
>NW_018408863.1:372088-403734 GCF_002113885.1 Mizuhopecten yessoensis | reverse complement strand
TTTTTTTTGAAATTGAAAGTGTGCGTCCTTGATCTTAATGTTTGTACGTTTGGTTGTGGACATTTGCTTGCTGTTAACGCTTTCGCATTGACATAGTCCCGTCGGCAGCATTGATGCAGTTTCTGACCAGGAGAAGTGATTACATTGTCTCGTTTTAGCAAACTAACTCTGTTTATGGTGTCACTGCCCTTTCCCCTAAGAAGCGTAATGGGCCTGCCATCATCTAGAGAATCCCCACATATTCCGCAGGTTTCCATTGACACCTGCAAAAAAATGTAAAAACAAAAGTTGTTTTAAGAAAATTATCTTATAGTCCGGAACACAGTTAAGTTATATCATGTGTACATAATTATGACGGTTTAATTGCTATTGGAAATTGAAAAAAAAATGACTTAAGAAAGAAATAATACTTAGTAGGAAATAAGCAAATTAAAGCAAACAAAACCAAACAAAACACACTTTAGAAAATAAGTCAAAACACAAGATGTATATATACTCATCACACATATCTTCACAAATAATATCCGTGGTAAATCAAGGTCAAAACCATTCAAATGAAGATTCTATAACAAAATTAACTATAAATTAACAAAAGATAATTATTACTATTTATGTCATTTAGTTAATCTACTTAGGGGTCTCGATAAGTTTTCAACGTCTGAGAAAATATTAACAAACTGAACAAGACCGGTCTGTTTCCATCACGTAGTTTCAACAAATAACATATCAATTTATGTTGATTCATTTTGAAAACATCAACATATAATCTGTATGTGTCAAACATGTATTACAAGCCATAACAACAGTTACATATACTCACAATATTAAAATTATCCCAGCGAGAAAATTCGTCTGCATATCGGCATTATCTCCCTTTGGTAACTCTTTAGTCTACGGCGGCCCGTACATGCCATACAATTTACGATCAAAATTGCAATATTAAATCAGCGAAATAAACAACTTCCCGATTTTTTCCGTCGTCCGATTTTTTTGTGGAGGGTTAATTGATGTATATAATTTGTGATTCAAGTGGTTTTGTCTTTGTTGCAGTTAATTATAGGTTAAACCCTAGTTTGATTAGTCTATTAAATGTAACACATTGCACTATTAAAATAAGATCAGTGATTCCTTGTATGTTTAATAATGATGGTACAGTTTTACCTATCCTAATAATTAAGAAGAACATTTTTAAAAGAAGTGTTTTTGTTATAAATGCATTTAAACAGTGTTAATGATAAGGTATTGACGTTGGCAGTCAGAAAACATCTTGTTTTTGTCAAGGTTTTTATTTGAATACAAAATAAACATAATCGAACATTATTACATTATTATCTTTTTCAATTGTCTTTTACTTTTCTGTCCTTCATTTATCCTGAATACAGATATTTCTGTCCTTTGTTCGTCCAACACCATAACCTGAATAAAAAATATCCTTTTTTCTCTCCAAAAGTATCTCTATTTTTGCTTTCTGATACACAAAAGCAGATTTGTATATTGCTTATTAGCACGACTATTTCTCTCTGCGTTTGTCCCAACACTTTTCTATTTTATCTAAAAAAATCAAATGTAGTTTGCATATTGAAATATTGAACATGGTCATTACATTTTAGACTTAAATATGCCTAACATAAACAGTTTAAGTCTTTTTCAATAAAGATATTAAAGTTTTTGTCTGTCCTCATTATTTCCGAACCTGGAGGTACAGATTGCCATTTTTCTTTCAAAATGTACATATGTATCATACTCAAATTTGTATTTTTTGTCAAGACTCCGTTAGTGCTCATAGTAATATTCTCTTAGCATAAAAGAGAACACTCGCCTTACTTTAAGAGTTTGGCTCTTAGTACTCTGAATGGTGTCTCATAGTAATATTCTCTTAGTATAATAGAGAACACTCCCCTTACTTTCAGAGTTTGGCTCTTAATACTTTGAGTGGTGTCCCATGGTGGTTGATACTCACCTTACTCTTAGGGCTGATCTCTGCTATCATTATTTCCTTTAGCGAATTGCGTTTAGCATAGGTACAATCGAGGAAACTTACCAATCTTTTTAGGTTGCAATAATCTTAATCATTGTGAAGTTGATTCCTTAGTTCTAATCAACTTACTTGTTGACATTTTTTAGCATTCAAAAGTTGCTGTTTAATGTATTAGTCAACTCCTAGTTTGTTCATGAGAATAAGCTTGTGTTGATTAGTGTATTATTCAAGAATTCTGGGGAGTTGTCTCCCTTCTATCAATTATAAACAGAAATAGGGACCGTTTTTGTAACCTTCAATGTTATTAATCACTCGTCATACATATATTTTGGTGAATTCATTTTGTGTAAATACCGAGGACATTCCTTATTGCCATCTATATTATAATTGTCTCAATGTTGAATTAGGGTGAGCCTGGAGTGAAAGAAATAGTGATTTTTGTGATTAATTTGTACATATTCATCAAATGTTGTGACTTTTAAATGGAATGATATATTTATAGAACTTGATTTCTGTCTTGTGTTTTCTATAAGTCTGAGTAACTACTGACAAACCGGTGAATTAAGGCTGCAGCTGTAAGAGCACACGAGGCATAGACTTGTAGTTTACACCCACAGACCTACAACAGTAATTCGACTGTACAAAAATAATTGACGGAGAACCACAATCCGGGTAGAGGTTTAGTCACGCTACCAAAACGACAGGAAAAACTACGCCCGTGGACAGGTTTTGTTTTAGTAAAAGCGAAGAATTTAGACAAGAACTCAAAAGGATGCTAGACACCAAGGTCATAAAGCCCTCTAAGGGTCCTTGAGACTTTGTGTAGACTAGACTTTTAAACTATCTCTGAAGGATTGGTACCCTCTTCAAAGGGTTGATGCATTGAAGGGAGAAAAGTGGTTCTCCACTCTGGATCTTGCCAGCCACAAGCAAGTCGAAATGGATCCTGAAGACAAGCACAAAACTACATTTGTTACTTATCAAGGTCTATTTGAGTTTAAAGTTATGCCTTTTAGTCTCTGCAATGCACCAGCAACGTTTAAGGACTTCAATACTCTCACTGTTTAATCTACTTAGATGACGTAATTGTCTTCTCAACATATTTTGATTCATTTAGAACGTCTGCCAAAGGGTTATTAGATAACTAACTTATGGGATCCATGGTGCGAAAGGATGGAGTCTATGTGGGAACGCAGAAGTCTGTGGGGGACCTTTGAACCTGTGTATAAAAGGAAGATAAAGGAACCATAAGAGCATGAAGAATGCAGAATAAACTTTATATCTACTTGGTAGTTTGTTCTCAACATATCAGTGTATTTTATGTCACTCTATGCCCATCATGAATATATACACTTTTAAGGATACCAATGAATATAAATACAACAAATGTTCTATTAGTTTATATTGTCAATGAATACTTTAATTTACCCAAGGCCCGGGTGCAACAACATATACGCCATTGAAAGATCCCTAAAACAACATATACATGATGCCCATGGTGAAAGGAAGCAATCCCCCTACGATGGATGTGGATTCCAGTATCCTAAATGCAGACGCAGTTACCTTTCTGCACACATCAATAGAGTCCATGGAGTGCTTACCAATGCTCACCCAAGTAAGACGGAAGGCAATGTGTATAGGAGAAGGACCACAACTGGTGTGCTGGAGAGGAACCACTCCCAGTGCAGAGGAGAGACCACCAGCCACACCAAGTGGGCGAATAAGAACAATCACAGCCACACCTAAAGAAAAACTGAAGATACCACCCTCTGGTGAGACTGGGCAGAGAACCCCACCTTACGTTTTCCTGAATGACTTGCCTTCCCCTGAACATATAGAAATAGGAGAAGGCAATTTCCTCTTCTCGATTTCTCCTGTGAGAAGAGATCAAAAAGAAAAGCAGATGGAGCAGCCAAAGGATGAGGCCCATGTCCCTTCCCCACACCTTGTACATCATTGGAGGAAGCAGATTCCAGACGAAGAAAGTGCCTCCAATGATTTATAAAAATTTACTTTGCAGCTTATCCAGAGAAGTGGGATACCCTATTCCCAACCATTCAAAGGAAATGGGCAAATGAAGTACCAATACATTTGGAGTCTATCCCATGGCCTCCAAAAAGGTTGCAGAAGTTCAGTCCGGACCGTCTCCTGTTGGAATGGGAGCTGGCCTCAGCCCAGCTAGCTAAAGAAAAGGACACACTTACTAGCTAAATATAACTATCTAGGGTCCCGGGGACATGCATGCCCACGATGCAGAAAGAGGAATTCAACACTGTACACAGTAGACATTTTCTCTATCAGAGCAACCGAACCATAGTTAAAGGGAGGATCGTGAGGGATTAATCAGCACCCTAGGGAAACTGACGACTCGGGATCAGACTATTGATTCATCTTTATTCACACTCTATGATGTAGCTCTGGACATTTAAAAAAAATAGGAATAGGAATGTATTGCTATTAGTATTAAAATATCCCTACCAGGAAAAAGGGTCTTAAAGAAAAAGAAAATATTGGAGACGTATTTGGTACCACGACGTCTTACAATATCCACTCCCAGTGCAGAGGAGAGACCAATGGACTCCCACTTGAGTCATGAAGCAGATGGACTATCTCTCGGGTCATGAAAACGGAAGATATATAGGCTTGTATGGACATCAATATCCTAGTGACATTATATTTCATAGCGTAAATTCAATTTAGATTCAATGTAGATTGAAGATTGATATCAGAGAGTTGAGAATGTTTCATGTTTGTTAAATGGTATTGATATTTACTATTATCAAAGAGCTTGAGTATTTCTGAAATATCATAGGCAACAAATTCATTAAGTCATGCGTTTTTATGACGTAGTGCTGGGAATTGTTTATCTATATTCTGTGTTATGTAAAAATAATTTACCTTGTGGGGTTTACATTTACCTCACCTTCATACTTGCATGTTTGGTGGTAAAGGAGACTGTAACAATTCCTGCAGGAACGGAAGTAATCAT
Source organism: Mizuhopecten yessoensis (assembly GCF_002113885.1). NCBI lineage: Eukaryota > Metazoa > Mollusca > Bivalvia > Pectinida > Pectinidae > Mizuhopecten > Mizuhopecten yessoensis. The sequence goes on along the minus strand of NW_018408863.1, from coordinate 398,767 downwards.
AGCTGGAAAGTCGATAAATGCCGAGTTACTGGATACACGATACTCCACAATTGAGCCTATGGAAGCAGACAAACCGGCTATAGGCATTGACCAATTGATAGATGATGTGCTAGAATTATGCGATGTGACTTCAGGAATCCACAGAACAGAAGAAAGGGAACAACTACAAAACAGGATTGAGGAGCAGGAGAAAGAGCTAAAGACGGAGAAGAGAAAACGAAAAGAGCAAGAAGAGAAATTTGGAAGCTACGTGAAAAGATTGGAAAGAAAGATAGACAGCATGCAAAGTTCACCTTACGGTTTCGATGAGATGTGGGCGAAAAAAGAGGGTGATAAACANGAAGAGATAAGGTCCCACATTTAGTCGCCTCTTACGATCATGCAATTGGGGGCAGCAGGTACAATGCTTACGCCCTACCTGCAGGGCAGGAAAATGTTGTATATGGAGAGTGGGTATCTTTAATGTCAGACAATACTTACCAAATTTTTTTCATATACTTATGAAATGTATTTAAGTTTAAGTATATTTCGGGGACGAAATATTGTCCAAAGAGGGAGTAGTGTTGCAAAAGTATTCACGGTGTAACTTTACACAAGTGGAAATAGATATTTGTTCCATTATCCTATTGTATGTTCTAGAAACTTATCTGTATTCACGTTATATATCCATATTCTAGGACAGAAGTCATATCTTCGCGGCTAGTGACTTGTAAGCGTTATGCCATGCATTTTCCCTCGCAAACATGTCCGTTAAAGTTGTTTACTTTGCCTTCGGGTCACTTCCGGTTCGTTCGTACTATATTTTAGCCTATTTATATTGATGGAAATTATATAAGATATTGTAAAATTATAGTAATATTTCAGGGATTATATTGTGTAAATATTGTTCTTTTGTGTTGCCTGTATGAAAGTTGCGATATTATATGGCGTTACAGCGAATGTCACTATAAAAGGCGATACATAATTTGAATATGTCAGTTGGAGCTGAATCTGAGACTGGGTCAGGCGAGACAACTCGAGTTAGAAGGTACGCTTTTTAACAGTTAGATTTTGTTAGTGTATTTTTCCTATAACTGTTACAATGGTCCTGAATTGGATATTGTCACGGAAAATAACATTAGTTTAGTTTTATCATATATTTCAGATAACTATCTTTGTATACAGATTTAGTCACGTAATGTGAACAGTCTGTCAAATAACCTTAGAAGTGGCGTTTAGCATTTTATTAGTTAAATTGCGGTTTATGTCATAACTTGCGTCGGATCTTGAATAAGGTTGTCACAGGAAAATCTTATATTTATGAAAATAGGAGTTATTATTAATAATTGTCTGATAACCTGTATCGGCCGTGATTTCGTTGAACAGGAAAACTTTCATTACATAGGGTTTACATAAATAATATAAGCGTTAAGCTATTCATGTGGCTGTTAACGATACATTGTTGTTTCTATTCTATATGATGGTCAGCTAGTAAGATTTTTTATGTAATACTCAGACTCTCTGTAATGTAGATTACATTACAGGCCAGCTCATTATATTTTGGATGATCACTTTTGACTTGCTGTATATTAATTCACGCTACCAAGTATTTGACTTATACTGATCAGCGGTCAGAAGAACCGTTTAAGTGTACATAATTTCACTTTGATTTGTATTGTATCTTTATCATTCATAATGAATAAATCCGATGCATCCTAACTACGTGGTTAAGTTATCTTAACAGAAATCTAGCGCAAACGGACAGTGGAGAACACGTCAAAACATTTTATAACACAAACATTTATTTCCAAGCGTCTCATTTTTTGGCATGCATGATGAGCGTTCGCCCAGCTGAGAAAGGCAATGGATTCTGTCGAAAGACCGAGACATACCAAAGTCATAAAATGGTAGTTGTTATTCCCTGCTAAACGTTCAGCATTAATGAGAATGGCATCAACTGGTTCAACCGTTGTCAGTATTTGACCGGACGCGGAACGCTGTGTTTCGTGCCTTCGGCATGGTTTCAGGGAGATAGCACTATAAAGTCGGCATGAGATCCGCGCTATCACAAGTAGGCAAGTACACACACTCCTAAAAAACTATTACCAACCTCCAGGATCAAAACAAAACTGCCCCCCCCCCCCCAAATAATAACTGTTGTCTAACCTACACCCTCAATATGTTCTCTAAACATCCCTCTCAATATATATGGTTCAAACACACCCACCATTTCATACACCATCTAGACTTACCTCTCCATATATTGTCAAAACCTCCCCCTACAAGCTGGCATCTTTCACACAAGGGAGGCCGTCCTTAAATATAGCTGTTGACAGGACGTTAAACAACACTAAATCAACCAAATCACGAAAATGGAGGTATTGGATTAACCTTTTTCTTGGCAAAATATAATGGTAACAAATCAGTTTTTTGTATTACGCTGTACTTATAGACCTTTGCATTTCCTGCTGGAAACATCATTCTCGGTTCTACAGTCTACACAGGTTTTCTCTATCTTAGCTTCTTGTAGTATTTTGTAACTAAGTCACTTTTTCACTCAAAGTAGATATTCACCCGCAGGCACTTTGTTACGAACTTACGTATTGCATATGTTATAACTATTTAGGATTGTATGTATTCTGCACTGTATGAGTGTACTTTCTGTTTGGGCCACGGCCGAGAGCGTGTATGGAAGTAGAATGATTGTCGGCATGTTTATGAACTTTTGATGGTCTAAATATCATTATATTCTCACCTTCTCGTGGTTTCAACGCTTCAGACAATAATGCCTGGTATTTATAATCATTCCTTGACCAGTATCCAGCAGTATTTCCATCCAGAATAAGCTGTATTTACAGTATTTCATCGTAATTCACTCGCAGTAATCTACGCGGTTTCCATCTGTTTTGACTTTCACAGACTGCGGTCAGAATGTGTCCCGGTCGCTGATTGGTCAATAGCACTTTGTTACCTGGGAGAGCGCGTGAATATAAGTATAAATATAAATGTTTCCTTAAAAAATGTTAGCATTCTTTTGAATTGTCTCCGGTATTGGTCACCGTGAATTTCACCTGTTACCACACGAAAACACATCAGTGTTAAGAATGGGCGAGTCGTCCCAAGCAAACACACCTTCTCGTTGGGTAAGTTCTTCCAAATAGGGAAAATAACCCTAGATACTCACGGTAAACGTTATAAGTCGACGTTGGGACAGACGTCACGGATGCATTATGGGATATTCCCAACGGTGAACATCTGTACCCAATATTGACAATCGTTTTCCCATTTTGGACATAATTTTCCCAATTTTCACTACTTTACTGTGTAAAGGGCAATAACTCTTGCTTAGGTCATGGAATACTCTGGTCTGGACTGGTCAAGATATGAATTAAAATACACACCACTATATTTTCATTGATTGTCAAGAAACGGGCGAATCTGAGTGTGTGCTATAAATGAATACATGGAAAATGTGCATCTGTAAATAAATCCATTCTTACCAATTCATAATTAAATTTTCACATTAACTTATTCCTGGTGTTTGTCAACTTCTTCATATATTTACACTGGACAGAACGGGTCTGTAACTTAACTAACTAGCCCAAAAGCGGCAAATGTTAGAACTTTATTGTCTGCCTTTATTCTATGCGTTTTCCCAATAACTTGCTCATTATCAAACACTTCTGGAACTGTGATTGGTTGACCAGCTTGCTCTCCCCTCCACCTGGAAATGTAGTCATGGCTTCCGGCTGGGGTGGTTTTACAATTGTTTGCTTCTTGATAAGGAATATGTTAGTAGTTTGGAGTTGCGACACCAATAGAAATATTCGACAGCCTTAGCAATTCTAAAAGCATTTACATCGTGCTTATCATTTGTTAAAGCCACATAGACCTGTCACCAACTCTACAAGTTTCGGTGGTATATCCTTTAACATTTCGACAGGATTATATTCTAACAATTTATCATAACTTATCAACACTGCAATTTGATTGGTCATTGTATAATGACGATGTCTCTTTTTATAGAACCGTCAATAGTTTTTCACAATTAATGGACTTTGACAGAGTTAAAGAGTGTGAGGAAGCATGGAATGTTTCATAAGGTATACATTCATCAATATCATGGACTGGTAACCAAGAAGAAAATTCATGTAATTGTTTTTTTTCTACGGTTTTGGTTTTATTTTGTTTAACGTATTATTAACAACTAATGCCATTTAAGGACGGCATCCCCTGTGTGCAAGATGCATGCGTGTAGTGTATGCGTATTTTGGGTTGCGATATGTTCGTGTTTGTCTCCTTGTGATAGCGCGGAACTGATGGCATTTACACAATAACCACAAGTATATCTGGTTCTCTTTGTGATAATATTGGTGTCTACATTGGTACATAAGGTCATTAAAGTCGTGCCTCCATGTGTGTTTGTGTGTAAGAGACGGGGTGTGGTGTACTTGCCTCCTTTTAACCTTATAGTGCTATTTCACTGAAACACCTTGCCGAAGGCAACCAGCACAGCATTCCACTGACAACGGATGAACCAGTTGTTGCCAAATGTTAAGTAGGGAACAACTACCATTTCAGTAAGGACCTCGGTATGTCCCGGCCTGGGGACAAAACCCATTGCTTTCCTCGCCTGAGTGAACGCTGAACATTAAACCCAGAAGCGAGATATGACCAAGCAAGTCGCTAGGAAATAAAAGTTGAAAGAAAGATAAAGATCCCAAATGTTGCAATGGGTGCGGCAGATTAATTCTTCGGGGGTTCCCTCATTAGTCGCCTCTAACGATACATGCAGTTGTTAAGAGCAGGGCCCGGTTGTTCAAAACTATCGTTAAGCTAACGTTGTCGTTAAATTTAACGAGTCGCTATCCGCTAATTCTGCGTCAGTTAACGCCTGCGTTAAATCTATTGTTCAAAAGGATTTAACGCAGTCGTTAGCTAACGCCAAAAGTTAATCACTTTCACAAAATTGTTAACACTAACGACAGTTAGTTTCGCATTTTTTACCACAATGCATTTGGTTTGTCCAACTTCCCCCCACCTTTCCCTCCATTTCCAACATGGCTGGAGTCAGCTACAAGGCGAGGGAAAGGAAACCAAATTTTACATCACTAGAAAGAGGAGTGATCAGTAGCAGGGCTACAGAGATGCTGGACATCGTGAGAGGCCGGCACTCTAATGATTTGACCAATACCCAGAAGAAGGACTTCTGGAAGACCTTGACAGAAGAGGTGAATGGCGGTAGCCTGCAGGTCAGAAGAAGAGGTAAGAAACCGCTGGCAGAACATGAGTCGCTGTGCTAAAGAAAAATTTACCAGTAATCGCCTGGAGCGACAGAAGACTGGAGGCGGGCCTCCACCTGCTGCGTTGAGCGTAGCAGAAGAAAGGATTGTTGATGCGATGCAGGACACCGAATCATTTATCCTCTGCATCATCACAAGGACAAAAGGGTAAATAAATCTAGCTGCTAGAATATAATGCATCTGTTGTAAAAATGAATATATTCAACTTCAGTGAACATTTATACACATACATGATTGTATATAACTCATAAGTGCAATCTTTTGTGTACAAACTTTGATTAGTATATTACATGGATCATTTTTCTTAAACATTGTCTTGACTGACTTGTTGCTTATTTGCAGTTTTGATTATTGTATATAACTTTGATGCGAAATTGCGCATGCAGTATATATATTTGTCAATCAGTATTCTGACCTTATATCTGAAAATTGGCCAATATAACCATACATATGAAATAAAATATTTCTCCTGAAATTCTCCCTTGATTGGTAAAGTGGTATGTGAAATGTTAGAATGCCACGGACAAAAACATTAAATCATTATGATGCATTTGCATATATTTACATGTAGGTATTTACCTTTATATTATATAGGTTACATGTACATTTAAAGATTATTATTAAAATGTAACTGCATCTTTTTGATCACCTTCAACCTTTGAGGATTAAACTTTAAATGGTGTGTATCTTAAATGTGTTTTCTTAAATGTGTTTTCTATTTTATGTAAGTAATTTTACCTAAGAATTTGGCATTAGCATAAGCGTGTGTTAAATTCAGTTTTACATTCCATTTATCACAGATGCCGAACAAAAGAGGTGCAGGCCACAGACAGGCAGAAGAGGAAGAAAACTGCTAAGATGTATATACAATTAAGCATGCCTACTTTGAGAGGGAGAGGGTTAAGACCGATCTACAGATCACCCTTTTAATGAAAATTCTTGAAAATTTTGAAGGTCAGCAAGACACTGTCAGTCTTCTAGCTGCTCGAACACATTAGCTGAATATTGCTTACATGCTAATGATACAAACCAGACAGAATGCTGTCAATCTTGTCTGATCATTGTAGTTATCCCTTGCTCAGCATTAGTTGCATTAGTTAAAATTATCAACATTAATTGGTCTATATGTAAATAATTGATGTACGTCTTATAGTGAAATATTGCAAAAGGTCTAGGTAGACTTACTGATATTTTTCAATGTAATATTGATGTCTTGTAGATCTGATATTTTGGCTGATAGGTTCCTAGGATGAAGCCTGACAAAGGATGTGAAAAGAAATGACCTTGACCCATATTCTAGGTCATAGGGTTAAATTTGTAAAAACGCGGAACATCGCACCCGGAAGAAACATAAAGTTAATATCAACCAGACTAGGGATTTCAGGTAATTTTCTGGTTTTAAGACATAGGCAATATATTATACCTCATATGAAAACAAGAAATCAAGACAAAGAATTAAGTGTTTGAATTATTAGATTTGGATGTCAACTTTTTGAGATATTGAAATTTTTGTCTTGGGATTTTCGGTTCTTTTTGTGACAAAGCCTCTTTATATAGTGTTAACCCAAATGGCACCGAAAATGCTCAAAAATCAGTGTTTATGGCAACAAAATTAAACATATCTCAAAAACTTTTCATCCAAATCGTTTAATATTTCTATACGAAAACAAGTGACAGTTATGCAAAATTACAAAATATGCATATGTGAGACTAGTTTTTGCGGCCAGCTTTATTTATTTTTGAATTAACAGACATCCTAACAGATTCAACATGAGTTTTTATTTCAGGGATGGGCTTGATTTGATGACCAAAGAGGCATTAGAAGAAGTGGAATCCTGACCATTTAATGCAATAATCTCTTTCAGATTTTGTATAAGATCAGACTCGGAATAGGTTTTCCCTTTTTCGTTTTCTGAAATAGCTCTCCTGGACCCTTACTGTGAAGAACCTCCTTTTGAAATGTTACCTGTGTAAGAACAGCTTCTTCAACATTACTTTCTCCCTCCCTTCTCATTTCATCAATTTTCTACAGTTCCTGAGTCTGTCCACACACCACCCAACTTTACTAAATCATTTGTCAGATCTGACACTACAACCCTGTGTCTCTCATCTTTGTCCTCTTTTCTCCTTCAATTTCTTTAACTTTTCTTCTTTTATTTTCAGTTTTTTGGCATAAAGCAACTCTTTGAGTTCAGGTGCTTTTTTCTGGCGATATTAAGAACTTGATTCTTTTCCCCATTGTCAAGACTATCAAGCCATGAGGTGGTTTTGTGGTTGGACCATAGTATGATAGATTCTAGACAGACGGTGCTACTTGCAGGTTTCATCCGTAGTAATGTATCTAAACTACCAAAATCTCTTTCCGAAACCTCGCCCGATACAAGTTTCTTTTAGACCCAATATTTTTCCGTATTAGGTCACTAACAAACTGTGTAACTAATAATATGATGTGTCCGATAATACCCATAATCGGGCCCCATTAGGAATATTACGCTAGAGCAATTCCTGATGACGTATTGCACATATTACACAATCTTGTTGGTACACAAGCTCCGATATATTTTACATTTTACCACAACAGGCTAAAAGATGGTTTATGAACGATATTTTGGTATCTTTGAGTAACAGTGAAGTCATTTATTAGTATCTGTCACACGGAAGTGATAAAGTAACGACAACATCATCTGTTTTAACGATAATTAAAAAGAATAACTAGACTGAAAAATGAATTTGAAAGCAGTACCCCAGTCATATGTGACACGTAGTATTTGCCGTGTCCATTATGTAAAGCCTTGTTAGCTTGATGTTACTTAATCGTTTTATAATTGTGAATATTTGTCATATATATAACATCATAATCATGCCATTTTTGTTTCTAAACCATAGAATTTTAGACAAAGTAATATAGTGTAGATTTATTAATATGAAATATGATTTAAATATTACATTAAATTAGTTGATTTAATACAACTTTTATTATTTGTTTTAAGTTGACTTGGTGATCAATAATGACAATACATGTTGATTTTTTATTCATTTACTCTTGGTGTTTTAATTTATTTTCTGTTTCATCCAATTATTTTATGTTTAACTCTTTGGTACTTTGAATAAAATAAATTATATATTAGTAAAATTTCACTTCAGTTTGTAAAGTTCTGAGAACAACCTTCCTCAAAGTTAACTGTTATTTTGCTACAGAATGTTAAATATCGCTGTTGAAGATTTGGCCATTGTTGGGATGAGTTTTTATGGATGTAGAGAGCTGGCAATCAATACTGTTTATCGGTTGGAGATGGATACAGACAATGTTCATGACCCAGAGGCTGTAGCAGTAAAATGTATTGGGACCGAGACATGTGTGGGCTACCTTGAGAAACATTCAAGTCGCCAAATTTACCAAATTCTGGAAAAGAGACTTGGTTATAGGGGTCAATACTTCTTAAAAATAAAATCTCAACTACATAAGAAGCATGGGAAAGAGTTCCAAGCATGTTCAATGTTTGGTCAGAGTGCAGGACTCGCAGGCAGATATTGCAATGGGTTTGGTCAGTGGACTGAATTATAGAAAATTGTAAAAAAAAAAAAAAAAATACGAGAAGGACTCATTAAAAGTTATTTCAAATAAAAATAACCCATTCCATTAAAGCAATTTATTTTGTTTTAGACTTTTTTTTTGCTCAGTTTCTTGATTTTCAGTTTTCCATATTTTCAACGACTTATCTGGATTCAGATTCTTTTGTATTTTCCCTGTATTTCCTCTGTAGGTTGTCTTTATCACTTGGACCATATTCTGATGAGGCCGTTCTCACCATTTGTGATATTTCTACTAAAGCTGCAAAATCAAAATTTAATATCAACAATGGAATCATTCATGAAATTTCCTCCTACTCGCACTCTTTCACAGAAGCAGCAGAAATTATTGTTCGTTTGATGACAGACAACATCCACTTTCAAAAATGTAATTTTGACAGTTTGCGAAAAAAATAAAATCAACTTGTGTTTAAGAAAACTGGACAAAAACAGATTTTTTCAAAATATGCAGCATGTATTTTTGAACCATCATCATGGTTAGGGTTCAACACTACAGAATTGCCATCTCCCCAGCAAAATGTTGTTGAAATGATACAAGAAAAGGTCAAAGATGTGGTTCAAGAGAAAAGAAATTTGAAAAGAGAGTTGGATGAAAACAATGGAGAAAAAGACTACCTTATAAATGAGGTAGAATTGTTAGAAAAACAAGTTAAATGGAAGTTTAAGTACCTAAAGAGAAATCATAAAGGCACATTCCATGGAAAAGGTAGCTTTAGAAAAGGAAACATCTAAGCTACAAGAACAATATGACAAAATATCTAATTCATTAGATGAAGCAACAATGAAATTACAAAACAACAAACAAAAACTTGCCAAATATAATGTCAGAATTGTAAACAAAAGACAAAAAATGATGAACTTAATTAAAAGGGAACTATTAGATGAAAGGGAAAGAAATGAGAAAAATGAAGAAACAGTGAAACAATTAACAACCTTAAAACAGACAAACCATAAGTTACAAAACAAAATNTTTCAGACTTAGAGCAGGTTGATGTTTTGTTGGAGAGTGAGAATATAGCCACATTTGAAGATGGGAGATATATCAATGAAGTAAGAGAGAGTGCAATGTCAGTTTGAATAAAGTAAACAAGGTAATAGAAACAGTTCTAAAGAACTTAACCGGAAAACTGCCAGATCGCTTGCCTAGCATGGCAGTGCGATCCAGATTGTACATAGAGGCTAAGGCAGTGGCTCAAATGACCTTAGCTGTTAATAGGTCGTTAAACAAAATCAAACAAACAAACACCAGCAAATTGTTCAGGCAATGCTTGCAGGAAGCAATCCAGAACAATTTGTTGGTAACACATTGCACTCTGATGCCACCAGCAAACAAGTCTATTCAATTTGATGTAAATGAGAAGCTGTATGTTGCTGAAATCAGAACCTTGGGGTTGGTTGATAAAGTTATCACTGGCCCCATGTGGAGGTTATTCGTGTCTGAAGGCTCCATTCTGTCTCTGAATCCTTACCTCAGTGGTGCATTAGAGAAACTTGAGAAATGGGCTGGAAATGCGTCACCAATATTTGATGGCGATGTGTTGCTTTATGATGTACCTATTCATAAAGATGAGCTTTACCATGCTTTGTTTGCTGATGTGTTGTTTTATGATGTACCTATTCATAAAGTTGGGCTTTACCATGCTTTGTTTGCTGATGTGTTGTTTTATGATGTACCTATTCATAAAGTTGGGCTTTACCATGCTTTGTTTGCTGATGTGTTGTTTTATGATGTACCGATTCATAAAGATGAGCTTCACCATGCTTTGTTTGCTGATGTGTTGTTATATGATGTACCTATTCATAAAGATGAGCTTTACCATGCTTTGTTTGCTGAAACTGGTGATCCAGAACTTGACTCCCTTACTCGGATGTCTTTGGAAATTATTATTAATGCTAGTATGATAATTCTAGACAGGCAGGCTAAGGATCAGCTTCCTGGAGGCAAATACTATCAGGATAACTGTAATGATGACAAAAAGAACTGTGTAACTAATTTATCCCGTCGAAGGCCCTTTGGTATCAAACGACGACGACTTGTATTTCTCCCCGTCTGGTTTACGCACGTCCATATAAAAATGGCCCAGAACTTCCGCAAGTCTCACCTCATCAAATAACTCGAATGCGGTATCTTGGCACATTTCTGTCAGATATTCCGTTAAAATTCTCGCCGACTTTTGATTAGCCTTGATAGTGTTGACAGCATTTACTTTCACCCGCTTTGTTAACATTTCATCGGCTGTCGTCTGCACAAACCGCTTGGTCGCCATCTTGTTACAAGTCGACTCTTATGGGCAAAGAACGATAGCTCTTTCGTACTCACCTAATGTGAGATTCTACTGACCTAATATGAAAATATACTGGATATCATGTGACGTCGTTTTAACCAATAGCACTACAGGATTTTTGCCTGAGGCGGGATAATAGAAGTTCTGTGCACTTCAGCAACTTGTTTTTGCACTGGACGACTTAGAAAAAATACCGTTGTGCATCACACAATAACTGAATACGTACAAAGAAATTAAAATATCTTTTAAGTATGTATTTAATGTGGAAACATTTGATTTGCAGTTAGTAATGAACCATATATATTGGTTTTGACAAGACACATAACTCTCCTGCTATACATGTACATATGACAATTGGTGCTTAATTTCTCCACAAAAATAAGATAACAGACATTTAACAGAAACATTTTAATATATGAAAAATAATAATTAACAGAAAATAATAAAAACACGCTTTATTTAGATTCAATAACTAATCTCACATGTCGTTGACATATATATAAAATATACAGTACTCGCAACAGAAATACAAAAGTTGTGTTTAATAAAAGATGAAAAATAGTTCAAATCTTGGTTTGAAATTTATTGTAGGATTGCATCAATATGTCAACTAAGAAGGTCCGAGGAACCTGGGACGAGGAAAACATGCAGAGGGCTTTGGATTTTTATAAATCCGAGTCCTCTGCAGGTAGAAAGATATCTGTTCGCCAGGTAGCAGAGGAATTCAAGGTCCCCAAGTTTTCGGGTTGACCGCATCACTGGTCGAGTCTCCAGTGACCCTGCTACCCACCCTGGTCCCCCCTTCAACACTTTCTATTCTTGGGGAGCAGAATCTTGTTGAGGACATCAAAGTTTGTGCCCAAATTGGGTTTGGTAGGACTAAACAACAGCTGCTATCCATTGTTGGGGATTTGTGAAAGAGGGAGCAATAAGAAATAGATTTGTGAATGGACGACCCGGTAGTGACTGGTGGCTAGGTTTTATCAAGAAGTGGCCAGAGGTACGTCTGTGTAGCCCCCAATCATTACCGCGTGGTCGTGCCATATCTATAAATACAAATGTTGTTAAGAATTACCTTGCCATGTTGGGGGAAATATTAGATAAGTATGATCTTTAAAATAGGCCAGAGCGTATTTTTAATGCAGATGAAACGGGCATGCCATTGGACCACAAACAACCTAAAATTATAAAGGTGGCTGGGCAAGATGCACATTCACAGATTAGTGGCAATAAGACCATGTTTCAGGGTATGCCACCTTGGACAAGGGTTTGTATCGGCCCGAATGGCTGGATTGACTCCATGTTATTCGAGACATGGGCCACGGAGCATTTCTTGAAGCATATATATTTCAGCTGCAAGACATGTGTTGCTTCTGATTGATGGACATAGTACACATGCTCGCTTGGATGTGGTGGGGAAGTTTGTTTGATTTTGTTTAACGTCCTATTAACAGCTAAGGTCATTTAAGGACGGCCTCCCCTGTGTGCAAGATGCATGCGTGTGGTGTATGTGTGTGTATTTTGGGAGGCTGCGATATGTTCGTGTTTGTCTTCTTGTAATAGCGCGGAACTGATGCCGACTTTATAGTGCTACCTCACTGAAACATACTGCCGAAGACACCCAGCAGGACGCCCCACCCGGTCACATTATACTGACAACGGGCGAACCAGTCGTCCCACTCCTAATTTGCTGAGCGTTAAGCAGGAGTAGAAACTGCCATTTTTAAAGACTTTGGTATGTCTCGGCCAGGGGACAGAACCCAAAGCCTTCCTCACAGGGGCGAACGCTCAACAAATGGCCAAAAGTGAGGCATTGTCAAGGGAGACATTAGGAAGAAGAAAGTTATTTAGAAAGGAGAGAAGAGATAAGGTCCCAAATTTAGTCGCCTCTTACGATCATGCAATTGGGGGCAGCAGGTACAATTCTTACGCCCTACCTGCAGGGAACTGGTGGGGAAGTGTAAAGAGAATGGCATAATTATCTTTGCCCTTCCTCCTCTTACCACTCACAAGTTGCAACCACTCGACAGGGGTTGTTTCAAGCCATTGAAGGAACACTATAAAAACAGTGTAAAAACTTCATGGAAGAGAATCCCGGCCGAGTGGTCAGTCGCTTCGTGTTTGGCAAATTGTTGTGTGCAGTGTACTCCAAGAGTCTGTCCATTAACCATAATCAATTCCTTTGCTAAGTGTGGAGTTTTCCCCTTCTCTCCGAAGGTGATCCTTGAATCTGATGACCTGTCACCTTCTTTAATTGGCAACACAGCAATTAATAGCACATGTGTTGCTGATGTGTGTAAGGCTCTGAAAATCATTGGGGTGTTTGATCCATCAGAGATGAAGTCTTCCACACCCATCCTCCCTGATCTTCCTGCTGTCATTCAAGACGACAGCATTGTGCCTTCATCAACACCAGTGTCTCCAGAACCACTGAGCTGCCCTGACATCAGCGCCCACAGCTTCACATACCCCGAAATTCCACCAGTTGTCAGGCAGCCTCTAGGTGTTAGTGCTGTCGACCTCGTTCTGAATACCAGCATCGGCGACATTTTGGACAGGTCGAAGGAGGCTGCTACAACAAAAAAGAGAAAGTGATTGTTTGCTCAAGGGCGTTTACAGAAGATGAATGGCTGGAGAAGGCAGAGGAACAGGAGAGAAAGAAGGAAGACAAGGAGAATAGGAAAGTAGTTAAAGAGTTGGGATGCATATTATTATGACAATACGGACGATACAAAATTATACAGAGAAATCAGCAAAACGAACTGAACAAACTGCAAAGAAAAAGACAATATTACATGTCGGGAATAACGGGTTGAAATATAATTCGAAAATACAGCATCTGAAAAGGACATTGGAGCAACAGTGGATGAAAATTCAAATTTTAGAACCCATATCCGGTTTGGAGTAAATAAAGTAAATAGTATTCTAGGACTGATTAGAAGAACATTCACATATTTAGACGAAAAAATGTTCAAACTATTATTTAAGGCACTGGTAAGATCACACCTTGAATACGCCTCTAGTGTATGGAGTCCTTATAAGATGAGGGATATCGAAATAATAGAAAACGTCCAGAGGCGGGCTACAAAACTCGTACCGTGTTTTAAAAATGTATAGTATCATGAACGCTTGCAGAGACTAAACCTGTCAACCTTAGAACACCGAAGGAACAGAGGGGGCCTGGTCAACGTATTCAAAATAGTGAAGAAGATTTATGATGAACGAGTCACGACAAAATATGTCCAAATGGATACCACCAGCAGGACAAGGGGACACTCACAATAAATATTCAAAAAGCGCTGTAACCTAGACATTAGAAGAAAAAAAATCAGCTATGTTATAGACGCAGAGGATGTCAGACATTTTGAAATTTTACTTGACATTCACTGGGAAAATACCAACAAATAATTAACTTAATTTTATATATGTAAATATTGTAATATCAACTGATATATGGACACTGAGGCTTACAGCCTGCGTCCATTATTTATCGTATTAAATCGTGTCCGATAATACCCCGATCGACGTTATATTTGGTTCTCTTGGTGATAATATTGTTGTCTACATTGGTACATATTAAAGGTCAAAGACGTACCTCCATGTGTGTGTTGTGCTGGAGACAGGGTGTGGTTTGCCTTGCCTCCTTGTGACTTTATAGTGCTATTTCACTGAAACACGATGCCGAAGGCGCCCAGCATGGCATTCCGCCCGGTTACATTACACTGACAATGGATGAACCAGCTGTTGCCAGTACCCACAATGCTAAATGTTAAGGGAACTACTACCATTTTAAGGACTTTGGTATATCTCGGCCTGGGGACAGAATCCCTTGCCTTCCTCGCATGGGCGAACGCTGAACATTAAAGCCAGAAGCGAGATTCCGCCAAGCAAGGAGCTAGGAAATAAAATTGAAAGAAAGATAAAGATCCCAAATGTTGCAATGGGTGCGGCAGATTTATTGTCGTCGCTAAAGCCAATCCCCGTACCTGCTTGTGGTTTCTCACATTAGTCGCCTCTTACGATACAATGCAGTGGTTAAGAGCAGGTGTATTCTTTTCTCGATCTCCGACCTGCAGGGCTCTGTTGTTTGCAAGAGTGTCAACTGTTGCACTCTTAATTTGTTTGTCTTTGTGTATATTAATCGAATATATATTTATTTCATCACTGAGTGTGAATAAAAGATTCATTGTTTTAGATATTTGCCACTTTCATACTTTCCTGAAAGCGATCGTCGTGTTTTGGGTGGCATTGCCACGTAAAATCATATTTGAACAAATGAATATAGCCAACAATATATATTCCTCAACTTTATTTAGACTTAAGGATTCCTGTCCCTCTGCCAAAAATGATTGTAGCTTTGTTGAACGTTAAGCAGTGAACAACAATTACCATTTTTTAGGACTTCGGTATGTCCCGGCCTTGGGACAGAACCCATTGCCTTCCTCACCTGGGCGAACGCTCAACATTCTAGCCAAGAGTGAGGTGCTGCCAAGCAAGGCGCTAGGAAATGAAAGGTATTTAGAAGTAGAGAGAAAGATCAAGATCCCAAATATTGCAATGGGTGCAACAGATTTATTTTGGTCGCTTTTGTGTCTTGTGTCCCAAAGAAGAGGCCACAATTGCAAAACCCCTGTTCTGCAGTGGTTTAGCTCATTAGTTGCCTCTTACGATAAATGTCGTGGAATCCCCGAAACAAGCTCGCATACACAGTTGTGCACATGGAGCCAAATATTGAAATGACGTCTGTTAATAGAGAGCGTCAAACAAAATAAGCCCAAAACCACTAAAATATAAATAAAAAGGGTTTAAACTGTGTTGCAGTTTTTGACAATATCCTTAGAAAGGAACGCCTATTTGATGAAAGGGAACACATCTGGCTAACTATTTTGTCAATTATATGCACAATGATTAGCAGAGGAACAAAAACGGCGAATATAACTAAAATTGCGAAGTGTGCGTTGTGCTACTTGACATATTTGACCTCATGTGCTGGGCTTGTGTTACTGGACAGATTTGACCAAAAGTGATGGGTTGTGTTTATTGTATAATTTTATTTTGCAATAAGAATAAAAAAGAAATACAAAATCATCCGAAATGGTACCAATTATTTATTTGATATTGTCACTTAAAAAGTTATCAGGATACACCAGAATTCACCTAAGAGCACCTAGGAATTCAAATTATTCCGGGGGAGACCCACTCCCCTTGCAGGAGGGGGCTAAGGCGCCCCCGGATGCTGGCTGTGCCAGCATGTGATTACTACACTTATCTATGTCAAACTACACTTTCAAACAAAAGGGTAAACAGGTCTAAAAATAAATAAATATATGCAATTGGACAAAATCCTGTCATTCCTACAATTTGCTGTTTCCCTATTGGGCTCTGCCCCAAAGGGAAGGGGGAGGGGGTCAGACACACCATTTACACAGAATTGATTTCCCTTCCGCATAGGATGCTACTGTTCAAATTTGGTCAAAATACTTTCATCCTAAAGGAAGAAAAAAGGATATTCAAGATATTATTCCTCTATATCCCTTATTTGGTCCTGCCTCTGCCCCAAGGAGGGGGGAGGGGGTCCGACACACCGTTTATACAAAATTGGTTCCCATTCACCCAAGGATACTTCATACCAAATTTGGACATAATCCTGTCATTCCTACAGAAGGAAAAGGATTTTGAAGAATTTGTTATCTTTTCCCTATTGAGCCCCACCCCTCTCCCCCCAGGGGGGCATACCAAGACCAAGATGCAAGGATGCTCCAGACTAAATTAGGATAAAATACTTTAATTTCTATGGTAGAAGAAGGATTTTAAAGGTTACACCTCTATTTCCCCTATTCGGGCCCGCCTCTCTGCCCCCAGGGGGCCACACCAACCGTTTATACAAAATTGAGGCCCCTTTGCCCAAGTATGCTCCAGACTAAATGAGGATAAAATCCTTTAATCCCTACGGTAGAAGAAGGATTTTAAATGTTTTACCTCTATTTCCATTATTTTGCCCCGCCCTGAAGGGGGCCATACCCACTGTTTCAACAAAAGTGAGTCTCCTTTGCTTAAGGATGCTTCAGACCAAATTTAGTCAAAATCTACTAAGCCGTTCAGGCCACATTTTGGCCAAACAACATCAGTATGATTGGAGAAGCCTTGAAGTTTCGATTTCTGTCATATGCCTGTAATCTTATTTTATTTTTTTATAAAGTATTGTATTTTTTTCTGACTGCCCTGCCCTTAAACAAGGTAGGGCGGTAAATACCATCCCGCCCCCGGTATTTACCAGTGTTATTTACCGGTATTTACTGCCCCGGACAATACTCCTCAAGTGGTCAATACTGGCAAATACTGGTAGATTGAAATTGTCATGGTTCTTTTAACAGACTTAACTATCAATCCTAGTAAAACATTGGTTGATGGGGGAAATTATTTAACTTTATTCCTTTGACATGATTAATTTCATAAAAATGACTGATATTGGTATGTTTTATTAAACAATTAACATGAATAATGACTAATTTAGTTCTTGTGGTTAATGTTAAAATTGTGATTCAAGTCCATGTTACTCGTTGTATCATAATCCCTCCCCCTATTTTCAAATTTTTAACAGCTTGTGGCAATATTGGACAAGGGATTCTTGTAAAAAAAGGCGTATAATAAGTTTTAGTTCACAAGGAGACAAACATGAACATATCGCAGCCTCCCAAAATACACACACATACACTACACGCATGCATCTTGCACACAGGGGAGGCCGTCCTTAAATGACCTTAGCTGTTAATAGGACGTTAAACAAAATCAAACAAACAAACAAACAAACAATCATGTACATCATCATGATCATGTATATATGCCGGATAAAGATTAAAAAAACTAGAAGAAAATGTACCTTTACAAAACCAATGTGCAAGGTTCTTCTGATAAGTCAAGGTCATTTAACACTTCCCTTTTGTCGTCAACCCTTAAAACCCACTGCATATGTTCTATTGAAATAAAAGGTATTTAGAAATTGCTGTATAGTTTTAACATGTTAATATACAATTGTTATCTTATTTGCCTTTAGGGGATAAGCAGGTAACTGGAGACATCAAGGCATTGGGGAAAGGGAAAGCTTTACTTGATGCTAGCAAGATTTTGGCATGTTCTGTTCAAAATACATCATATATATTTTTGATCGGAATAGTATGTGCAGCGATGAAAAAGCAGGTACAATTTTTTCAGATAAGAAATAGATAAAACTGCTTCATTTATATATGGGAACTGCACTGAACTAATGGTGAATACTGTAAATTCAGAAATTGTTGCGTGAATTTATTATTGAAATATTGACATGACAGGCAAAAATGTCGGATTCATTATTTTAATTTACATAAAAGCTGTATACAAATACATGTATCATATTTCAGACTGCGAGTTATTACAATATACACCCACTCGCATTATTCTCAAGAATTTCTTAATTAACACTACTTTATCCCATATACATAGTCATGTAGTCATAACATTATGGTTTGGATCTATCCTGTCGATGTGAAAATGAAATGATATGGGGCATTGGCACTAAGACACCACAAAATCATTTGTTACAACACTCAAAAAGGCATCCAGCACTCACAGCATGCTCTTCAATGCAGTTGGAACTACACCTCATTGAGACAACAAGCCACCAGCTCTTGATGGCATAAAAATAGAAAGAGCAAGGAAAACCAAGGGCACAACACAATGTTTACAAATATCACCCACCCATGCACTTGTTTTGGTCGCTATGCTGTTAATTATGTTACAATAGGGAATAATGTGTAGTGTGTTGGAATATAAAGTCAAAATCTCATTTGTTTTGATCAGCAGCATTAACTTCTTTTATCAATTCTTATGTATTTATATTACAGGTCACTTACAATTACAATATCAGACTGGAAAGGAACACAGGAACACCTTTAGATTCATGTTGTGAATATCCAGCAGGCAAAGGGCCTAATGCTACATGCAATCATATAACAGCAGTCATGTTGATGTTGGAACATTTATCTAACAAGGGATGTATTGTTTTTTGAAAAGTCTTGCATTGAAGGCCTGCAATCTTTTCGTAAGCCAAAAGCACAATACAATGGTAATCTTTATTCATGTTTTATGGCTGTATGCTTATTTTTTTATTTACTTTTTCGTCTTACGGTTATACAAAAAAATATCACTTAGGATTCTAACCTGGCCAAAAGGGCGATTTCAGCTATTCCAACACTTGGCGTCATCATCTTTACATTTTAAACAAACATATTGCAATTCATAAAAGATCACACTTGACACAAGTGCTACCAAACTTGCATCGATTCGAGGGATTTAGTTTCATTTGTTACGTAAAATAGAATTCATGTTATGTAAATATTTTTTGTCTTAATTAAATGAATGTGATATGCCATTGGTACTTAACATAATCATGATCAAATTTAATTACAGGTCAATCTTTAAAAGTTGAATCGATAGCACCAAAGAGAGTGACTACCTATTAGATGATCCACGACCGCTGAAGTATAGGAATAATCCAAGTTATGGAGATTTAGTCAGAAATATGATGATCAATTACTGTGCCGTATCATCTCAAGACCAGGGTCCGGGATCATGAAACGGACCTAAGTCTAATTCTGGACTTAAGTCCATTTGTTTTTTGACTAGAGTCTAAAAACAGACTTAGCTTGGGGGACATTAAAAAAAAACTTAACTATCTTAAATCCTAAGACTGAAAGGAAGAGACATTTCGTCCCGAATATTTCTAGACCATTTACTTTTAAAACCCTCCAATTTAGTTCAGGTCGAATGGAGAATTTTCTACGAGTACATTGAGAGAAATTCAAATGATATCGTTGCATTAATCGCTCGTCTGCGACGGAGAGGGAAAAGAAGGGCTATTCGTCCAAGGTCTTCCGGGACCGGCTCAATCCGTTAGAAATGAGGACGGACGATGAAATGTATATGAGATACAGATTCAGGCCACCGACATTATTGTTCCTACATGTAGTTGATTTGGTGGCTGTCCACATTTCCCATCAAACTAGGAGGTCCATGAGTATTCCACCTCTGCTACAGGTGCTGATTTTTTTGAGGTTTGTGACCACTGAGGGTTTTCATCAGTTCATGGGCGATGCCATTAACGTCTCACAGGCCACAGCTGGACGATGTATCCGAGGGGTTCCCGACGTTTTATTAAATTTCAGAAGACGTTTCATTCACCTTCCAACTGGACAGGAGGCAGAACAAGTCAAACGAGCAATCCACGCCAATGCAGGTGCGTATTTCCAGGAAAAAGACATAATAAAATGCAAATAGACGCTCACGTCAACTTCCAAGCGTCTCGTAGTTGTAAACACAGCGACTGCAGCGCCCTCATCTGATTGCGCAATACAACCATACCGTATTCAAACTAATAAACGCCCTCATGAAGTAGCTCTTTGGATAAATATGTTCATATATAAAAACTTTTTGCCGTATTGAGTTTTCGAACTATTATGTAATTTTTATTCTGCAACTCCATTTCCATTTTATCACTGTCTTAACTCACAATAGAATGTCGTATATGTGATTATAAGCAAGGACGTAGGAATAAAGACCAAGGAATAAAGACCTCCATATCAACCCATTAAAAGGGTCAATATCAGTCTAGGTTTGATAAGTGTATGATATGAAAAATCATGACATTATCTAAGTCTATAATTATGTAAATATTTAATTACAACATCGAAATTATTAGCAATATCAGAAATACATGTGAGCAGATATAAGTCTGTCAGGAATATGGCACATGCACCACTAGCAGTATCACACAAGCAAACAACACACATTACAGAAAAAAGGAATTTTGGGAAATGACATATATGCAAATGCGAATGAAGTTGCAGTTCGTAGTGGTTTATATATATACATGTGTATATGTTTCTGGTTTTACTCAGACTCTTTGGAGTCTATATATCTTTCTCATTTCATCACTGAATATTGTGTTATACTGACACGTAATAAAAACATGAGTTTTTGTTTGACAATTCGAATTTATTTGTAGACTGTATGCATATTGACATACAACAAATAAGAAATGTACTACAGATTCAACATAATATTTTAATCATTTTGAAGGCAAAATAATAAATTATTTAAAAATAATAAATGCATATTTGAAAATGGTTTGTATGTATAGTAATACAAATTTGTATTAATCTTATGCAAACTATTATTCTATTATGGCCCTTTCCCGAGGGAATTGTTCTCTTATAGTGTTGTCTGGAGAGGTATAGTGCCCGAGCCGTTCTCTCCAGAGAACACTTTAAGAGAACTGTTCCCGAGGGAAAGGGTCATATTAGATTTAGTACGTCACATGACTGTCATTTGACAATAAAAAGTAACATATTTAATAATTAACAACAAATGGCAATAAGATAATTTTTTGAGTAGATCTCTCCTTTTTTGTTGCGTATTCAATTCACTGGATTGAATCACCGCTAGGTCACATACGGTTCCCCTTTCCAGTAGGAAGTCTTTAAGGACTGCGACGTCAAATTGTGTCGCCTGCTTCGTCTTTTTGCATTGCCGAACCTCTGCGAAGCAATCGGCATTCTTCGCCCCGAAATTCGAAGCCATTTTGGCAGACGACAACAATGAAGTGAAAGTAGAATATGTACAACTCTTCCTAGGAGAAAGTGGTTGTGGCCAAGCCACAAAAAGGCCTCTGGCAGCAGATGGTTTGAGGTGTCTGATAGTATTGTTGACCGCATTTCGATGCAAGTTTTCACTTGTGAGAACAAGGATTCAAATATGTGAATGACTGCCACAGTCCGGAAGCCAGTCTTATCATTTGAAATAGACAATAGAAAACCTCCATTGGCTTTTGTGGCCTTGTCTATATTCTCCAGAGTAATAGCTGATATGGCGCCTGAACGTTGGACGTTTGTTAGGAGCACATCCAGCAACAGTGCTAGACTGGCAGAATTTCTTAATGGCCGACTCATTACCCAGGACCAGACGTTCGATCACTCTTTCCCTTGTTTTCTTTTAATAGCTGCTGACCAGCAGTTGACTGATAGTATAACAACCCTGGCCATGCCTGTCAGAATCTTCTTAATTTGTAGATAATTCAGAAAGTTTTTGAGAGAACCCAAGTAGCTTTTTCCTGTCCCCGGCATTTTGTCCTGCTTGAATTCCTCCAACCAGGCTAGGAGGTATCAACGTTGAGGAAAGCCTCAACATCTTTTGCGGCCGATTTGTATGCGATCGCTCGCATAAGAGAGGCATGCTGAGCTGCTGCCTTGTTGTTTTGGACAGGAACTGGCGCATGTGCCTTGCCATATCGAGCACCTCAATGCTACACAGCTGGCATTGTTTTCTTTTTCTAGGTTGTTTGGGGGTTTGTCTTCGTGGACTGACACATGGAATATGGACTAATGCTCTCCGGATATCTTTAGAGCCTGACATCATCCGGTTCAAGCCAAATTTTTTCTTTAATAGTGTTGGGGTTACTAGCTCGTCGTCGCCAGATGCTTCTTCAGATTCGTCAGCGGACGGCTGATAATTGGGGTTGCTTCCCTCAGAACTAGTTGGACTACGTCCGAATCGTGGGGCTGGTTAGGGTTATTTGATTTGAGTTGCTCCAACTTAAGAGCCTTTCCATTTAAGAAACTCAGAGCGGATCTGAGTAGCCAATACCCCCTGCACTGCTGAGCCCTGAGAAACCGCTGCTGGTCCTTGGCCTTTCTCGATTTCAGAGGCTTCCGGTGCACAGGGGCCGTTTTCATCTTCAGGGGCACTTGCAGTGCAGGATTCCTCTGGCACCGAGGATATGTCTGCATCCGGGGCACCCGGTTTTGACGATTCCGCAATTTTTAATTCTTTTGTCTTATTTTTGGCAGCTCTCTGTCGAGCCCCACCAACTTTCTTTTGCGACTTGGCATTGTAAGGGATTGATAAAGGGGTTTCTTTTATGTATTTTGCTTTGGAAAGATCGATTGCACAGTACAAGAGAAGAGTAGAGAATGGGAAAAGTGGAAGGGGTACCACGTGGTGATGTAAAGGAGTTAAATCTGCATGTCAGGGTTGTTCGCTGGTCTACAGGCAAGTAAAGAATCAAAAGCGTTTCGCCCAAATTATTTCTTGTTTGAAAATTTGAGAATTTCATTTTCGTTTCCTTTTTTTTTGAGAAAACTGGTATATAACACAATTTTAAGCTATTTTTGATATATTAAATAGCTATCGTAATTAAAAGACTTAATGTGACTACCACATGTCATGTTCTTTTATAGTGCCTTTTTGTTTTATCGTCCTAATGAACTATGATTAAGAATTTTCAATACATTTCTTAAACTCATAATAATTTCGTTTTTTTTAGTGTTATTTCTATTTTTTCGACATATAACTTAGTTTGTTTCCGAATTTTCAGAAACCATGAGTAATAAAGGTTTTATTTTCAATAAAACTCTGCGTGAGTTCAAATTGCTCATAAATGTAGTTACCTCTTCTTCGATATCGTCTTCATCTGTGGTCCATAGCCTGTCCTCCGGATCCTCTCTTCGTAGATTTACTGACTGAAATAGAATTATAAAGTGTACAATTTACATATATATATATATATGTATATGTGCAGAAAAATAAGATTAACGACCGGTTAAAAATCTAGCTGCTTTCACCCTTCACAGGGCTCTTCAGGTTTATTCAAAAGAACAACGTTGTGTCGTCACAATTACATGTCATCACACTACAATAGTAACGTGACGTCATGAAGTACACAAGATTGGTGGACAATTTATCGTAAAATTTTACTGTGGCCTCTTTAGACTTGGTTTTAATATTTTGATTAGTTGGTCTCCTTTCGTCTCTCTTAAAATAGTGTCTGATGAAAATAGTTGATACAAAGGTTATCTGATGAAAATATGTATATGTGCATATATATATCATGAAAAAGTCATGATTCACAGGTGATTTCTACATTCTCTTTCGTTTTATATGTAAATGATACAATTTTGATTTTCAAGCCTTTGGAACAGAAAACGAATGTATATTTTCCCCCAAATGTGCAATATCACTGCAACTATCTGCGGAAATAACACTCAGCTGACATCTTCTAGTTCCGCGATTTTCACTTATAATATCTTTGCATTGTGACGACATGGGAAAGTCAAATTTGAAACTATCAAAACAACAAAAGAAATTCTCACAATCATATATGTATTCATAACCTTATTATTAGATGTTTTGCATTTATCGCGAACAGCGATTTTAGAAATATTCCGTATGTTCTATATACTTACATCCTCGTCTGCACTGTCAGATCCGCTAAAATAGGAAAGTGGCAGCTGCTCCTATAATGACAAGTATGTACTTAACCTCACTGTGTGATTTCCCGGTTTAGATTGCCAAACTTCAGAGTTTACTATTTTGTAGTATACATACATGTAAACAGATTTAGCTGTTGCAATATCGACAATTAGGTAGTAATTAAAAGCTCTTTCCAGTAGTTTTCATGACAAGTTTTATTGACGACTGACAGGCAAAAAATAGGCAGACGGACAGAAGGAAAGACAGGTGATCCATTACCTTCCCCCAAATTTACTTTGGGGCTACAAATATGACACTTGATTTTTTATTTAATATTTTGCGCAAAATATATCAGCAATATGAGAAAAATACGTATGTGTACTTAAATGGTCTGACCCACCGGGTGTTTCTTTCGTTGGGAGTTTGGACGATGGCATTTCTTGCGGCTAAGGCTAGAGTGAAAAAAGCACTGGTACAACATTGGCCTGAAGGCGAAGAGATGCAGTAAACGACAATTAGATAGTAATTAAAAGCTCTTTTCGGGAGTTTTCCTGACAAGTTTTATTTACAACTGACAGACAAACATGTATGCAGACGGAAGACAATAGACATGGTGATTCATAACATTCTCCCAACTTTGCTGCTGGGCTATTAATATCTCATTTGCTTTTTCCACAAAATATATTCGTTAGCAGAAATATAATCCATATGAAAAGGTTTTTTCGCAAGCGGACATGCTTATCTGTCTGTTTGTCTGTCTGTCTTTCTTTCGTTTCCTTCTTTCTTTTTATATTTATATCTTAATTTCTTTCTGTTATTCTGTCTGTCTCTCTGTCTTTTTAATACGTCTAACTTGTTTTCGGTATAGTCTAAATTGTTGTCGTTCGCCATGTTGTCACACTTAGTTGTTTTACTATAGAAAATAATGAATTCATAACTTACTCTCTTTTTAGATTGAAGGTCGTCGTCATCGTTGACGTCATCATCAACCCAATAGTCGTCCTCCTCGGACTCATCGTAGTCCATCTCGTCATCGCCCAGGTTTGTTTTGGTGGCGTTAAATTGCTACAAGGAAAACGTTTTGCAGACATTTAGTTGTTTGTTATTTTTATAAAACAAAACAAAAAAACACACTACCCTAGGTTAAGGCAACGAGTGTGTGGGTGGTGAAATTTAATGGATCATTTCATGCCGTAAATCATTGTATGATAGATTTCTTTGCATTGAAAGTAATGAATTTATAATATTCCTTTTTTTTAAAAATGGAATGTTGTCTTCATCCTCATCGTCCTCTTCCACATCGTCCTCCCCCTCCTCGTCGTCATCCCCATCATCCTTCTCCTCACCCGCGTCGTCGATGGGCCGTTAAACATAAACAAACAAACCCTCGTCGTCTTTTTTGTAATTTTTTACGTTTATTCGTGTCAGTTTCAAACATGGCTGGAGCCATTTTTTATGCTTTATTACTGCCGTGGGCACAGGATTGTAATTAAGCATTCCCTTAATGGTGATGAATTTTCATTTGCTAACATGTATTTGAATTATTTGATTTCAAAAGTGTTAATAGGACGTTAAACAAAATCAAACAAACAAACAAAATCAAAAGTGTTTATTGTTGTTGCATCGATGTATACTGATGTATTGCCACTGATAAATAAACATTTACCTCGTCGTCACTTTCATTGTCTTCCCGGCCACTTTGAGAGGCCATAATACCTTTTCCTGAAAAAAGTGAGCAGAGCTTCAACCCTTTCTCTCATTTTTCTTTATTAAAATTTAAAGAGGGGGTTCTTAAGACATACTGTGAAACCATATTTTCATCTGCCTCAAATTTCGTGGTTTTACAAAAATATGCGTTTTTGTTGGCACATAACTTTTCGGATTATTTAATGTTTGTACAAAGAGGACACCATCTAAGCTATAATTATCTCATATTAAACTATTCCTATTGATGCCACATTCGGATACTGACATACAAACTAAAGAGACATATGTCTATTGATATCTTCAAAAATATCGTTTGCGTCTAACTTTCAGCCATCTTACGACACTTTAATTAACACCATCTAGAAATGTTCTAGATTTATATTTGAAAAGAATTTGTACGTAGAGACCGACAGTTACAAAAGACTGATTTTTACATGAATAAAGGTTCAAGCCCAAATATCGTTTTTTCAGATATTTCCCGTCGACGTGCAAGACGATCGGAGATGTACATGTGACAAATTATTAAAAAGTCG
>NW_018408863.1:351564-372081 GCF_002113885.1 Mizuhopecten yessoensis | reverse complement strand
GGGGGGGGACTCTTGTCCTTCTCATCCGGACCCGACGATTTTTTTTATAATTTTGGGCACCGATTTGGAAGTTTTTGTTTGTTCATGATTGAGTCTTTATTGCGATGCTTGTAAATTGACCTCATCTAGTCATCTTACTCAAACAGAATTTGAAGTCATCGAAAATTGACTCTCACAACTAGGAAAAAACATTTATTCGAATTTTAATCATTGTTACACACACACATTTGGAGCTGTTCGTATCAGTACGAATTGTGTAACATCAACATGTAAAATGTTACTTTTAAACACTTACATTATTTGCAAATTAGTGAAATGTTTGATGGTGGCGAAACTGTCTGCATCTTTGGATCGTATCAGTTCCCTATCTTATCTTTCTTTTTTATCTCCTTTCTGTTTCAGGTGGTGTTTATCTAGGCACCCGTCCGTATATGACCCTGGCTGTTCCGAGGACGTCCCTGCAGGTAGAGCGTAATAATTGTACCTGCTGCCCCCAATTGCATGATCGTTAGTGACGACTAAATTTGGGACCTTATCGTTTCTCTTCTGTCTAAATAACAATACTAAACCAAACGAAACCAATTATTATCACGGAAACCATGGCCATGTGATCAGATAATGCAGACTGCAGTTACTGTCCAGTAACAGCAGGCTGACTTTCTATAGAGTTGATGGAATAAAGGAAAGGCATATGTTAAATATATGGCTATATGTATGTATCCGACTTTGCGCAAGATGTTGGTGCTATTTAAGGTTTGAGGGTATCAAAAAAAATCCGTTCAAGTATATTCTCCAAATCATCTTCTAAGATTGATTTTGATGAGGGTATGCTACACAGTTCCATTCAAACTTATTCTCCAATGCGTTAGCGTATCTAGGAGAATATGTTTGCGTTGCATACCCTTATAAATGTTAAAAAGATGCTTTGGAGAATATATTTCAACGGAACTGTGTGTTTTCTTTAACTAAGGTTTCCGAATTAGCCATATGTGTAATTATCAAATATTGAGTAAGCTAAAATGGCATAGTTATCTCGTATAGAAAAGAATGCGATCGGTAATACTCCATAATGTTCAGTTGTCATTCATGTATTTAATGTTTACCAGCTGGTACACGTCATGTATAGTGTTTGTGGGTATGTTGTTATATTCGATTTTGACAATTTTACAGATTTCCATCAAATTTTGCATCCACGCAATGACTTGTGTAAGAGAACACCAGAATAATCTGCATATTCACTTTTAAACATGGTAGGCTACAGGTTAGAAATTAAACAGTTTGAAAATTCAGAGTTTGTACTAATAACTTGTTCAATATTTGTTAAAAACTGCAATTTGTTTATAGGTTTGCACATATGTAGCAGAACTGGTCTGGGTTGATCGTTGGTGGAAAGGTACAAGGTACAGTGTACCAACTCTAATTGTTAGAGCATCCGTCGAGAGTTTAGAAGTTCAAACCCTGGTCTGGCCGTTTCGTTTCTCTTTCTCCTATTACAAAATAGCCAAGCTTGCCAAACCTTCTTTCAAGCACTGGGTAAATGCTAAGCAGGGATATCTGAAACAGAGTTGTAAATAGTGTCATCTTCGGGGGCAAACACTTCGAGAAAGGAGGGAGGAATGTAGCATACATTTGTAACTGGACTGGGTTGATCAATGGAGACCAGGCCTATGTAGCACAATTGTCCACATTTCAGAAGCTGAGGGGGATGGGTTGAATAGTTAAAACCTTGATTGATGCAACAATGTTCTTACCACTTTTGTTCTGCTACATTAGATAAATGACAGTTTTATGGATATTATCGCCTTCATTATGTTGAGCCTCATTATTTTAAACGATGCAATATGCATGGATAACAAGCATAGACATGAACAAGATAACATATTCTTTATGCAAAGAACTTTGGTATATTTCTACAACTTTCAGCTAGTTATTGAGCAACGCATTGAAATCAAAATAACAAGGCTCAGCAGTATAAGGATTTTACCAATGTTATGTCATAAGAAAATTCAAAAAGCAGAAATACTTTAATGTTCATATGCAACTTTAATATGCCAAGTGAAATACCAGTCATATGTTGGTAGAAACAAAACTGTTCATACAACACCATGAACTGCAATGTGGGTTTATTATATTCAAAACAGCAATTCAATCTTCATATATATATAATATGATACTGAAGTTCCAGTACTGTAAAGAATGACAGATTAACTCACGATTAATAGTTAGCAGTATTTACATTCTTGAAGTGAATATTAAACTTTTACACTAAACATGATCATTAACTTGTGACCAGTATATAGAAACCAGAATGCTTATATACAGCTTTTTTGAACTTACTAGTAACAAACATCTTCTGTACAAAATAATAAATACATTTCTGTATTCCAGACTGTTGTTGATTTTATGTCCGACTTAATATCTACATTTGAACTACAAAATTGGACTATGTCTGAGTGTTGATTAAACTTGAACTGCCATCAGAGTTACATCATGGGAAGGCGGTATCCTGCACCCTAAAATGCAAATCTCTGTGATGTCATTCTGACCTTTGACCTAAATTCTTTGTACTAAAATAACGGTTTTCCAGAACATATCTTAGCCGCTGTTTCAGGAATGGACACAAAACTTTGCATATACAAAATGTATAGGTACATAAAGAGAAGGCAGTGTGTCATACCTTAAAAATTGTTTACTGTGACCTGTCCTCACTTTGACTTTTGACCTTTACTTCAAAAACAATTTAACACAGATTACACAACATACCTCAACCAATGTTTCAAATAAATTGGCATCAAATTTTATACATATGGAAGGAGCAGGGATAGATGTCCATGATGTCTACAGTTCAATTTAAATATAGTTCAATAAACTTTATTAAAATATGAAAAAAACATATATGTACAACCAAAATACAATGAATGTACACGTACATGTACCATATGTGAATTTCATGTATTGGAATGTTTTTTTTTATTTCAGAATGTTATCACTTTGGTGAGCAATACATGTGTTCAAGTTGTTTCTTTTATATTGTTGACCAAATTAATCATTTTTTCCATTTGTTCATCAATAACATCTACCTTAAGTATGACAAGCAATAGAATTTGTGCCTTTACACACTGCTCAAACAGTGGATACACGCTAAAAACAATGGAGTCAGGATACATGTCCTATTCACAAGATCAACTTTGGTGTAGGACGATGCATTTGTGAACCACTCTTCTGTTTATTTGACTTTTACTACGAAAAATGAAAATGCCAAGCAAGCATGGACTGCTGCAATCAACAGAAACAACCCAACCACAGATACAAATTGGACGCCATCCAAGGACTCCAGGATCTGCTCCAGTCATTTTGTGGATGGTCTTCCAACTGCTCTGAACCCATACCCCACACAAAATCTTGGGGAAGGCAAGCTTGTGAAGTCTAGAAAGCCCCCTGTCCATCGCCCCCCTATCAAGAAACAAATTAAGACCCCTGAAACAGTAAATGATGATAATAGTACTGATCATGATCAACTGCCAGCTAATCACATCAACGACCACAACTATGTTAGCAACTGCAAATCCTGTGATGAAAAAGACCAGATTATTAAACAGCTAAGAGACAAAATTGTCACCCTTCAAAACGACTTATCGACCATGAAACAAGTACAGCGCAAGCCACAAAGAATACCTATGCCATCTTCCATTCTATCTTCAGATAAAAAGTACGTTTCTACACTGGGGTTCCATCTCTTCAGGCATTTAACACAATTTATGAACAAATTCTTGAACCACATCTACGCAAAATACATTACTGGAAAGGACCAAAGATTTCATGCAATATCTTAAAACACAGGCAAAAATCTTTCAGGAGACATGGTCCAACAGGACAACTCGGTGGCAAGGGAGAAATGCTCCTCACCTTGATGAAGTGTCGCCTAGGCTTTCTGTTTGAAGGTCTTAGTTTTTAGGTTTCATGTCAGCACATCACATGCATTAAGGGTATTTGGCACTTGGATAAGAATTTTAAGTCATTTCGTAGGCAGTCTTGTTAACAACCCTCCCAAGGAAATATTAAAAGCTACCTTACCACAATCTTTCGAAACTCCAACCTATCAAAATGTTAGATTTATCAAAGACTGCTCAGAGATTTTTCTGGAAACTCCCCATAACCTCTTGATAAAATCATTGACATGGAGTGATTACAAACATCACAACACTGCAAAGTTTCTTGTGAGTATCACTCCATTTGGAATGATTAACTTCATATTTAATGCTTGGGTTGGGCGTGCCAGTGACAAACACATCACTCTAAACTCTGGTTTTCTCGATGTCATAGAACCGTATGGCAAAGTCATGGCAGACAAAGGGTTTCCAATAGCAGGTGATCTAGCTCTTCTAAACTCCGAACTCATCTTCCCCCCAGGTAGAAGAGTCGTAGATCAGATGTCCAAGCAAGACGTACAGAAAGCAATAGCAAACAGACGCATCTTCATTGAACATTAGACGTATGAAAACTTTCCGTTTGTTGAAACATGAACTACCAGTTACACTTGTTCCCCACTTAGACCACATCTTAAGAACAATAGCAGGCCTTTGTTATATATATAAACCTCTCCCAAGGTACTAAGAAACCCTGAAATTATAACATGACAAGCTATATATAGCTAGTGTTGTTCCGATTAATCAATTTAATCGATGATCGGTCGTTTTACCTCCCACTATGACTTTCTATGATCAATCATGGGTCGACTATGAAAACTCTCAACATTATAAGGAGTTATTGGTATCAAGAGCTGACCTGAACACTGACATAGATGCATTAAACTGAATTCAGACAACATTTCTACCTATACATGCAAGTAGCTAGATAATTATATATATATAATTTAGAAGTATCCGCACCATTTTACACATGTCGGTGAATGTTTATCTAGTCATTTTCATTTCATTTTATGATCGATCATTAATCAATCATCGATCATTTGGGAAATAGTAATAATTGATGAGAGATTTTGAAGTGATTCTTAACACAAACCATAAGCCATATATATTTAATATACATATGTATCAATGCATGGCTGATCATGACTTGTACTTGTACAGTATAACTTAACAATAAAGCCTGTGTATGCTTCAGGAAATTTGCAGCCAACACCGTTTTTTCCATTGCGAATGAAATGAAGTATTATCATTGTTACCATTGTTTCATATATATATAAATAATGGAAACTCGCATGGTGGACTCTATATATATTAAAAGCATATACTTTATCAAACCTCAAAAGGAAATGATTTTAAAGTAATTTGACAATAATACTACGTAATGATGTAAATATCTTATACATGTATATAATACACGTTTACGGTTATGTTTTCATATATATATTTGATCATTATTAATCTTAAAAAATTTCATCCTGAACGCAGTTATATATAATGCAGATAATTGAAGTTTTTTGTTTAGTGTTTAATTGGTATAATATTAAAAAATTGGTGGAACTATCAAATGTGCAGCAGGCCAAGTTTACGGGTTTCAAGTCCACGCCAGTGACTTGCGGTCTAACAACTTTTCAATGTGTGCCAGAGGATCGCATCCTGTTCTGCAAATCACGTATTACCATCCAACTCTCCTTTAAAATAATCCCAACCTTCTGGTATTAATTATAATCATCTGATCAATATAATTAATATGAGAATCACAGTGGATAAAAAATAGTGACGCACAGTATTTCTGGAAACTCCATCCTTGATGTGCAGTTGTACATATAATAGCCTTGTTTTCTCTCACTGCTACCCAAAGACTTCTTTCCTTATCCAATAGTGTCCCTATATTGATTAGGTCGATCTGTTGGTGTCTCAAGGCTTTCTTGGTAGAGTTTTTAGCTCACCTGGCCCGAAGGACCAAGAGAGCTTATGGCATGGTGCGGCGTCCGTCGTCCGTCCGGCGTCAACTTTTTACTTTAAACAACTTCTTCTCAGTAACCAAAAGGCCTAGGGTGATGATATTGGGTCAGAGGCATGCTTGGATGAAGGGCTACCAAGTTTGTTCAAATAAATGACCTTCATCAATTTTCAAGGTCACAGGGGTCAAATATGTTAAAATCTTTAAACAACTTCTTCTGAATAACAAATAGGCCTAGGGTGATGATATTTGGCCAGTAACATGCTGGGATGAAGGGCTGCCAGGATTTTTCAATTAAATGACCTTGACTTATATTCAAGGTCACAGGGGTCAAATATGTTAAAAACATTTAAACAACTTCTGAATAACCGAGAGGCCTAGGGTGATGATATTTGGCCAGTAACATGCTGGGATGAAGGGCTACCAAGTTTGTTCAAATAAATTACCTTGACTTATATCCAAGGTCACAGGGGTCAAATATGTTTTAAACATTTAAACAACTTCTTCTGAATAACCAATAGGCCTAGGGTGATGATATCTGGCTAGTAGCATGTTGGGGGATAAGGCCTATAAAGTTTGTTCAAATGAATGACCTTCATCTTTTTCAAGGTCACATGGTCAAATATGTTCTTAACCTTTAAACAACTTCTTCTTAATAACCAAGAGGCCTAGGATAATGCCAGTAACATGCTGAGATGAAGGACTACCAAGTTCAAATGAATGACCTTGACATATATATTTTAAGGTCACAGGGGTCAAATATGTTTAAAACCATTGAATGACTTCTTCTTAATAAGCAAAAGGCCAAGGGTGGTGATATTTGGCCATTAACATGCTGGGATGAAGGACTACCAAGTGAATGCCCTTCGCCCATATTCAAGGTCACAGTGGTCAATATATGTTTAAATCTTAAAATGATTTGTTCTGTATAACCAAAAGTTTCAGGGTAATGATATTTTTCCAGAAGCATGCTTGGTTGGAAGACTATAAACTATGTTCAACCTAATATCATAATGTCCTTGTTCGACATTCAAGGTCACAGGTGTCATATGTTTAAATCTTTAAATAGGTTCTTATGAATCAAACACTGATATTCTGCCTATAGCTGTATTTTAGTCCATTTTTAAGATTACAAGTGTGAGATTCATACCAGGTGAGCGATGCAGGCCCATTGGGCTTCTTGTTATTTAATTTATTTGCATTTTACAATTACTTGGATCTAGATGTGAGTTGTTTCAAGAACTTCAAAGAATTGGATTATTTTTTGCAAAAATGTAAAATTTTCACAATTCCAATTTAGATCTTAAACAAATATGAAATTCAATTAAAATAATAATGTCAAGAACTGTCGGACTGATATATAGTATTGTTACCTTAATAAAGACGTTCAATATCAGCAAACCACTGAAGTTTCATTAATTCAATCGAAGAATTAAATTTCAAAGTGGCAATTTTTCCATACTGAGCTAGTACAAACATCTCAAACAGTCTGTTCTGTCAATATGAAAGTATTTCAAAGTAATGCAGGCATTCCTTCAGTTGTTTTTTTTATCAATGAGTCACATGTGTCCATTTCTCTGTACTTCAGGAAACCGGCTACCTATTTCACTACTGTGAAGTTTTTCAAGAAAGAATAACTCTTGCATGCAATTACTATGTGAATATGGTTTTATTATAAAATGTCAATTTTTAATTGTATTTATTAAATTGATATACATTAATGCAATTCTAATTTATGGCAGATACATTAATGCAATTCTAATCTATGGCAGTATCATTTTTAATGACATTATTTTGCAAATAATTGTGTCTTTCAATCTTTTTCAAAATTCACTCCTTTTTACATACATTTCCATTTAAAATCATTAAAATTCTGACAACCTATATTTTTTTGTGTCAGAACATTTTCTTTACTTCAAAGCAATATAACTACAAAATTTGAAGAAATTCCACTGAGAAATGGGGACACAATTCTATTACCTTAAACTACAGTGTTGAATAAATGTACAGTATCTGTAGTGGTGTAGGAATTTGTTCCCACGGTTTTGACTATTCACAGCTCCTTTAGCCTTTAGCACATTTTTAGCTCACTGTAGGGCTTATGCATGGCGCAGTGTCCTACAACTTTTTCCTTAAAACTTTTAAAAGTAATGGGATTTTTACCAAATTCGTTCCTGAGCATCTTTGAACAAAGGGGCCTACATTTTGTATAAACGGAGGGTGTGGCCCCCTGGGGGCAGAGGAGCAGGGCCAAATAGTGGAAGTAGAGGAAAATCTTTCTACTTTTGTATCAATAAAGGGATTTAAAGCAAATTTGGTCTGAAGCATGCTTTGGGAAAAATCACTCAATTTTTTATAAACTGAGGCTGTTGCCTCCTTTTTGACCAGAAGGGTGGGGCCCCAATATGGGAAATAGAGGGGGGACATTCCTTCTCCTTTTGTACCAATATAGGAATTTTAACCAAACTTGTCAAATTTGTATTATATGATTTTGTATAATTGGATTATATGCCCTCTGTCTGACAGAATGCCTGATGTACCAATAAGTGAGATCAAGTTTGTTCAAATGAATAACTTTGATCTACTTCTCAGTCAGCTTTCCCAATTATTATTTTGTGAAGAAAAATTGTAACGTGTTTTTCTGTAGTTCCTCAGATCTTGAAGTTTGATTAATTATATCCAGGTAAAGAGTGATATTAAATACAATCCACTTTATAGGTCGCAGATTTGTTTGCAAACAGCACTGAAAAGTAGTTGATTTGTATAGGAATATTTCATAACCTGTAGTCTAGACATTTTTTTCTTATAATCCTGTGAATGTCTCACAATCTGTAGTCTAGACATTTTACTTATAACCCTTTGAATGTCACACAATCTGTAGTCTAGACATTTAACTTATAATCCGGTGAATGTCACACAATCTGTAATCTGTAGTCTAGATATTATACTTATAATCCGGTGAATGTCTCGCTTTGTTTGTTTGTTTGTTTGATTTTGTTTAACGTCCTATTAACAGCTAAGGTCATTTAAGGACGGCCTCCCCTGTGTGAAAGATGCATGCGTGTGGTGAGTGTATGCGTGTGTATTTTGGGAGGCTGCGATATGTTCGCAATCTTAGTCAAGACATTTTACGCATTATCCTGTGAATGTCGCACAATCTGTAGACTAGTCAAGAACTCATCTTACTTATAACCCTGTGAATGTCACACAATCTGTAGTCTAGACGTTTAACATATAATCCTGTGAATGTTACACAATCTGTAGTCTAGATATTTTACTTATAATCCTGTGAATGTCGCACAATCTGTAGTGTAGGATATTTAACATATAATCCTGTGAATGTCTAACAATCTGTAGTCTAGACATTTTACTTATAACCCTTTGAATGTCACACAATCTGTAGTCTAGACATTTAACTTATAATCTGGTGAATGTCACACAATCTGTAGTCTAGATATTATACTTATAATCCTGTGAATGTCTCGCAATCTTAGTCAAGACATTTTACTTATATCCTGTGAATGTCGCACAATCTGTAGACTAGTCAACTAGTCATCTTACTTATAACCCTGTGAATGTCACACAATCTGTAGTCTAGACCTTTAATATATAATCCTGTGAATGTTACACAATCTGTAGTCTAGATATTTTATTTATAATCCTGTGAATGTCGCACAATCTGTAGTCTAGGATATTTAACATATAATCCTGTGAATGTCACACAATCTGTAGTCTAGATATTTTACTTAAAATCCTGTGAATGTCTCACAATCTGTAGTCTAGACATTTTACTTATAACCCTTTGAATGTCACACAATCTGTAGTCTAGACATTTAACTTATAATCCGGTGAATGTCACACAATCTGGCATCTGTAGTCTAGATATTATACTTATAATCCGGTGAATGTCTCGCTTTGTTTGTTTGTTTGTTTGATTTTGTTTAACGTCCTATTAACAGCTAAGGTCATTTAAGGACGGCCTCCCCTGTGTGAAAGATGCATGCGTGTAGTGAGTGTATGCGTGTATTTTGGGAGGCTGCGATATGTTCGCAATCTTAGTCAAGACATTTTACTTATTATCCTGTGAATGTCGCACAATCTGTAGTCTAGACATTTAACATATAATCCTGTGAATGTCTAACAATCTGTAGTCTAGACATTTTACTTATAACCCTTTGAATGTCACACAATCTGTAGTCTAGACAATTAACATATAATCCTGTAAATGTCACACAATCTGTAGTCTAGATATTTTACTTATAATCCTGTGAATGTCATTCAATCTGTAGTCTAGACATTTTACTTATAATCCTGTGAATGTCGCACAATCTGTAGTCTAAGATATTTTACTTATATTTATTATCCTGTGAATGTCACACAATATATAATTGATTGGTAATCATGATAAGTTTCCTTTGTCCCTGATTTTCATGTTATTGTCATGTTTACTAGATATACTAGTTGGTTGGTTACATGTGTTACATATTGCTGTACTGTAGTAGTTTGACTGTAATAACATCCCCACATTCAACATCCATTGACCAAAATGCTGCCCACAGGACATCCTCCCTGTCTATACCTACAGTCAATGTATAGACTGTGTCTGTGTGTATGACACTGATGAACTCACCACCTCCACTGATGAGTAGGACCCTGTAGTTGTAACAGTCCCCTGTGATCAGGTTCCCCACACTATCATACACCACAGCACTGGGGTTGAACGGTTTAACTCCTGTTTGTGGTGTTGGTTTATATGTACTGTGGATGTAATCTTTATATACAAACAGTAACTTGAAATCAGTGTCCATCACAACAACATGTCCCTTTCCATCACCACCATCTATTTCAGTACTGAAATCAGCGACTGCCACATTGTGAGTGACAGGACACTCTGAGATTCTGTGTGGTGTACACACTAATGGTTTCCCAGTCCCTTTATTCATTGTAGTACACACCATTTTACCATATGTCGTAAATTTGGAGATGTGTTTGGTCATCCCTACAATGACATGGTTACTGGCTGTAACACATATACACCTGGGATCCTTCTTAGTACTGAATCTGTGAGTCAGTCGTCCTGATACCAGCTCCATGATCATGTTTTTATCATCACATACCCACAGTGTGTGTGTTGTGGGTGACAGACTGATGTCATACATAGAGACATTGTGTTTGATGTTCTGAATTACTTTACCCTTCCTGTCCAGGAGAGTTAATTGTATATAGTTCCTGGTCCACACCTTACCATTAGTGGTGGGACATAGAATCATTGTCACATGGAGACTTCCACTCCTCCACTACATTGGTCTGTGGTAGTAGTTTGTTTGCTGTCACTGCTTTCTTCACTTTTGTTCCTGGCTGTTGTTTTTGTTTAGAGGGTTGTCCCATATCATGAGATGTTGAGACTTTTCCCAAAGCTTTTTTCAAGTAATCTTGAGGACATTTTTTTGGAGTGAAGTTGGCAGTACCTAGGACAGGTTTTACAGGGAGACTGTGAGTAGGAGAAAGGATCTCACAAAATGCATCATAAATCTGTATGTGTGAACCACGCTGGAAAGCTGCTTTGAATTCTTGAATTTGTTGTTTGAGTTGCTTCTCGTACATCTCCAGGTCCTGTTTGTATTTCTTAATTAGATTTGTGTTTTCTTCTTTCATTTTGTTGTAAAGAGAGAGTGTCTGTGATGTAAGCATGTCCAGCTCTTGTTTTAATTTATCTGTTTGTGATTTTAACTGTTGTGACAACTTGTCAAAAGTACTGGTGTTGTCTTTAAGGAGCGTATCAGTAGCGGTGATATATTTCCCAATTTGCACAAGGTTATTTTTTTTTGTTCTGTCCATAAAGTTTTTAATGTCTGGTTCTTTCTGAGGAGAGATTTCACTTAGCTCACAAACGAAATGGCCTTTATGGATAGAAGAAGGGCATTTTGGACAAGCCAGTTCTTGACATTTTTCACAATATAAATCTAGTTTTCTGCCCTTGTGGTGAAAACATGTCGTTTGACCTTTAATTCGGATAGGAATTTGGCTTGTAGGGGTTGCCATTTTTTATGAAAAGCTAAATTATTTGTTGATATTTAAAAAATATTTATTCTTGTATAAAGATATTGTTATCAGTAAACACTCGCAATAAGATTTGGTTATGTCAAGAAGTGAACATTTAGTAATGTAAAAACACTAAAGAAAAACTACCTCACGATCACTGATGTCACAGGGTTACTGTGATGATGAATCCAGGTTTACCTTTCCACACTTCAGAAGGTTCACATACGTTGTCCATATTTATCCAGCCTTGGAATTCACAATCACATGATGAACTTCCTTCTACCTTTGCTGATAAATCTATCACTTTCCTGCTGACATTGTAAAAGTTTTTATCAAAACTTGGAAGTCATATTTCTGTCTGAAATTTGACAATGCTTCTAACTGGTTAGTAATATCAACACGTTTCTGCTCTGTGTACACAAATCCATGGCAATGCGTAGATCTACCTGTTTAGACCTGCAGGTGTGAAGACCAAATTTCTTCCCTGTTGAGCAAGGTTACCGACAGACATACACTGATAATACAGCAATAGACGGTGTAGTAGGTCAGTGTAGGTTGAGTTTAAAAACCCTAGCATGTACATACCTTGTGTGTATTGCGTAAAATCTATGTATAATCAATAATGTGATATCTGTTCCTTGGGAAGATATACCTGTAAACTGGGTAATAAGACAACCTGTACTGTGGATATATATACCTATGTACTGGGTAAAAAGACATACCTGTACTGTGGGTAGATACACCTATGTATTAGATAATAAAGTAATAAAGTATACCTTGACTGCTGGTAGATATTATAAGACTTTTTCATGTCTAGGGGCGTAGGATAGGGAAATTTCACCAGAGCGGTTTTCAAATTTGGTAAAACCCGCGGCATCAGTTCCGCGCTATTACAAGAAGACAAACACGAACATATCGCAGCCTCCCAAAATACACACACATACACTACACCATGCATCTTGCACACAGGGGAGGCCGTCCTTAAATGACCTTAGCTGTTAATAGGACGTTAAACAAAATCAAACAAACAAACAAACAAAAAACCCGAGGCAAAATTTGAAAACATTGAGGTGGGATTTTCCTATCCTACACTTTTGGGCATGAAAGAGTATTTTTCTGTCATTCCAACTACCAAAAAAGGCTCAGAAATCATGTAAATGCGTTTGGACTGGCTACCATTTTGTAAAATTTTAATTTTTCTGTGAGCTTTGTAGACGAAAACGAATATATCAGCCAGATTAAGCATACCCCATATTTGCAAACAGATTGAATAAAATCTCGCCTTTTCCGCATTAAGGCATTAAAGAGTTCCAAATTCGTGACGTCACGTCATTGTTGAGCCATTGTGATGTCACGTCAAGTGAAATGGGGTGTAAGATAGAAATTTCCGACACTCATTTCCTACCCTGGACAGCTCTATCTTACACACAGGGAAGGGAGAGAAACCTGTGTATTCGTAATAATACATACATGTATTGTAGGTAGATATACCTGTGTATTTTGTAATAAGACAAGACAAAAACTGTACTGTAGGTATGTATTTTCCACACCATCATCTGCTGGTCGGCAATTCAAATCGCCCTGCGTAGGTCGTCCGTCCGTTCGTCGTCCGTCCTTGAACAATTCTTGTTATCGCTATTTCTCAGGAAGTACCAGAGGGATCTTTCTCAATTTTATATGTAGGTTAACCTTGGTCTTTAGTTGTGCAGGGCAACTTTTGAGACTGATCGGATAAACAACATGGCCGCCATCTTGGATTTTGACAGTGAAGGTTTGTTATAGCTATAACTCAGGAAGTACTGGAGAGATCTTTCTTAACGTTTTTATGTAGGTTGCCCTTGGTATGAAGTTATGCATATTTTTTTTATAAGACTGATCGGATAAACAAATCTTTGATTTTGACAGTTAATGTTTGTAAGTGCTATTTCCCTGGAAGTACTAGTGGGTTCTTTCTCAAATTCTATATGGAGGTTCCCCACTATTCTTTATTGTTCAGGTTTACTTTTGAAACTAATCAGATAAACAAAATGGCCGACCGACAGACATCTTCATTCTTTTACACTGAAGGTTTGTTAGTACTATTTCTCAGGAATAACTTGAGGGATCTTTCTCCAATTAGATATTTAGGTTCCCCTTGATCCCTCGTTGTGCATGTTATATTTTGAGAATGATCATGAACAAAATGGCTAACGAAAGATCTAAATAGATCTTTCTCATATTACAATGATCGATTATATTTCTTTCACATTAAGTACTGTACTAATAAATATGTGAAATGACAAACTCACTTTTAAGGTTGTCTTTTATACACAGCAGTATTAAGTTTAGATCAAAAGTTACCTCAAGGTGCATTTACTGTTAACATGGCTCGATTAAACAGATTATAGAGAAAAGATCGAACTGTCAAAGAACTAATGAAGATGATACAATGGTGGGCAAAAAGATCCCTCTGTGATCTCTTGTTAAATATTAAGCTCACCTGGTCCAAAGGACCAAGGTGAGCTATGGCCAAATAATTAAGATACCCACCCTAGAACAATATGTACATTAATGATTATAAAAACACACACACACATATTCTACTGGAATGGCTACCTTGGTCATTACTTTAAGTGGTTGAGATCTCCACCCAATAACCATATATACAATTGCTAAGCACAAAGCAACAAATACAATCATGATATTAGAACAGACCCCAGGGTTTGGCCACACCCTAAGGACTTGTTCTTTGGTCATATCTTTGACACTGTTGTGATCCAAGCTGTAGCCATATATAAAAGTGCTGGACATAAACAGACAAAACAGTCATTCTATTAGAATTGACCCTTGGGTCTGGCCACAACCTTACGGAATGTTTGGGACTTACCTTTTCCTTAAGACTTTTTGGTCATACTGCATTCATTAAGGATCTTTTGCTATGATCGCTTAAATATCCAGGTGAGCAATACAGGCCCTCTGGGCTTCTTGTTTGTTTAAATGATAATGCTGTCACAAAGCATTGCAAACAAATTTTAAGAAATTTTTGATTTGAGTTTATTTACATTAATACTTAAAAATTTCTGGATATTTACAATAGATTATTGTTCAGTAAATATGGTTATGCTTATATATGTGTACATCAGGACTGTAGATAATTGTTTTTTACCATTGTAGTACATAGAACAGAAAATATTGACATATTGGACCCTAATGAGGACTTTCTGGGAACACTTGAAGGTCTTCATGACTTTCGAATGTTATATATATAGCAGACATTCACAGATCTTCTACTGTTATAGTTTGTTAATGTTCCAGAAAAACCAACGTTTTTTTTTATCAAATTTCACACGTTGGTCATGCACTTTTCCTGTTTGTTTTTGGAATAAAGGTAGGTTGGAAGATGTATTTAATTCATTTCCCTTTATTTTTTCAGTGTAGGAGTTGGTCCCGACGCCAAGTGCATGAATATCTTAGACTATTCAAGTGAAAACAACTTGATTATAAATGAAGGTTGGTACATGTATGTTTTTGACGAAGTTGGTAAACTTGTCTATCTTTATTGACAAAATAACTAGCGGTTATACAGTAAAATATTATCCCATCCCAGGACTACAGGTTTATAGTTTAAGGGCACCACCGGTGATGAATGTGTAACTAAATGGACTGAATTGATCGTAGGCTTCCAGGTAGCTCAATAGGTAGAGTGTCGGTCTGAGTTCGGAGAGGCCCTGGTTTGACTCCCTGTTTGGCAGTTGCATTTCTCTTTATCCTGTGACACTTGCAGTTTTAAATAATTCTTCTGTTGTGTTGCCTTAACTTTTAAATTCTTGCTTCCTTTCTTGTAGGGAACATAATTCTACAATTTAGATTGATTTTTGTTTGTCTGCAGAACAAAGATTTAGAATTTCCTCTGTGATATTTTAGCCATCATCATCAGATTGTGTGCTGTGCAACTCGCCTGTTGTCCGTCTTTAGACAATTCTTGTTATTACCATTTCCCAGAAAATACTCTAGGGGTCTTCCTTAAATTTGATATGTAGGTTCGCCTTGGTCTCTAGTGTTGCATGTTGCATTTTGAGACA
The DNA here is from genome assembly GCF_002113885.1 of Mizuhopecten yessoensis. Taxonomy (NCBI): domain Eukaryota; kingdom Metazoa; phylum Mollusca; class Bivalvia; order Pectinida; family Pectinidae; genus Mizuhopecten; species Mizuhopecten yessoensis. The sequence continues at coordinate 356,089 of NW_018408863.1, read as the reverse complement.
GCTTGAATAAAAAAAAAACCATGCTGACAGACACTTGGATTTGACAGTTAATGTTTGTTTTGGCTATTTCTCAGGAAATACTGAAAAGATCTTGCTCAATTTGTTCCATAGGTTGAACCTTGGTCCTTCATTGTGCATGTTTACTATCGAGATTTGATGGAAAAACAAAATGGTTACCTCAAGGTGTATTTCCTATTTACATGACTCAATCAGACAGAGGAGAGCAAAGCTTGAACTGACATAGAACTAAGGAAGATGGTACAATGTTGGGCGTCATGAGGGATGTTGACATAGTTGGTCCTGTCTTATTGTAATAGAAGGATTGAGATGATCAAACAATTTTGATTGCAAATATTGTTAAAATTTTCTTGTTTGTTAGTGAGAGAAATGTGTGAATTCTGTTGATGCATATAAGGAGCCTTACCAAACCTTCGCAACCAGAGAAGATTCATCTTACACAGATCTATGCGATAATGAAATAGTGACGGTATTCGTGAGAAAGGCAAACAGTCTGTATGAAAATGTAGTTTCATCCTGCAAAACCCTAACCCTAACCCTAACAAAATGTACAACACAATGGTATCAACAACATGCTTGCTGAAAGGGTTAAACGACCACCTACATAACGAAGCTCCTCGCATGAAGATACACTGTAGTTACTTTTTCTACCAGACACAATCTGACAGCTGCTGCTTTGCATGATCTCCTTCAGTTGATTGAACTACATTGTCCAACTGCAAACCACTTCAAGGGAACCATGAAGCTCATCAAGGACCACTTTGAAGATGTTAAAGAACCTGTTTGTCAACACTTTTTCTCCAACTATTGTCAGCATCTCTTTGATAGAGACAAACCTGTTTCATGTGACATCTGTGGCAAGAAAGGGTTCTCAAGCTTCCTGTCATTGCCACTGGCGAGCCAACTCACTTCAATTTTCAATGGTAAATAATTCAATATTTTGTGACACTAACATCGCTATACAATATTTTGTCAGGCCTATTACTTCTTTGACTTTTTCAAAATCACCGAACTTGCAAAATATTTCTCGGTAATTATTGAATAATTAATAATAGACTTAATAAGGAAGTCATTTACTAACCTTTTCTATCCGATTCCTGATTTAGGATGCTTAGAGTACAGTCAATATCTTGAGTAATTAATAACTGGTTGTTATATCAAACTTGATGAGAAGGTTAGGCCAGATGGAAAAAAAATGTTTTCTGTAACATGTTGGAAAAAATTAGGATAGGTAGGTAAAGACTTTTATTTTAACAAACTTTAACAAATAATTGTCATATGGATAATAAAGGAGAGTGGTCTTGACTTTAACAGTGCCTCTTTGAAATTTTGGACTTACTATGAAAGCTTTGACAAGTGTCCACTTTCATCCAGGTGTAACTGTTTTGAGTTATGTGTATAACCTAAGAGAAATAGTTACTGCGTTAAACTCCATTGTTTTCTAAACTTAATCTACAGATTTATAAGCATTAAACATTCAGCATTTGGCTCTTATATGCTAATGTGAATGAACTTGCACCGTCATCCAGGTAAACATCTTGGTATCATTTGAACAGGTTTTCAGCATGGGTTTCACTTGAAACAAGATTTAAAAAGATGTACTAAGCTGATTTCCTTTTATAATTACTGTTTTGTTATTTCGATGTGTACCATATAAGTTTGGTGATTGTATAGTATATATGTCATAAAGATAAAACCAATATATCCTTGTATTTTTATGCTCGACCTTATTCAAAAGTCAGTGAACGTTTATAAATGCATTAAAAATATTAAATAACAAACTCACCGAAAGAACAGCAACTCCCGAGTCTGATTCCATATTTTTTTCTTCACTTTTGCCTAGTTAACAACTCATCTCTTTATTTCCTTACAATGTATACACGATAGTGTTAACATTGTTAGAACCCGATCAAAGTTAATTAGGATAAACAAAGACTTGAAGAGTTTTGATTTCTGAACTCTAAACAACATAAACCTTAACATCATAAGTATCTTAATTTTCACAGATATTCCAGAGAGAACAGAATCGTCATGGGGCTTTGGTTTGGAAATTTTAAACCCAACACGAATGTTTTCCTTAGACCCTTTATAAAGGAACTCAAGGACTATGCTATGTATAACTGCAGTACAGACATATATAGTCAAGTAGGATTACAAACTATTGGTCAACTATTAGTCGTTAATTGTGTAGAATTTATATTGAGCAAAAATAGTAATATACCAAAAGCATGTCACAGCTACTTCTATATGATATTCAGTTGAAAGCAAGAAAGATGTTAAGGTTTGGTTTCATAATGTTGTTATTGATATGTTCAAAATTTGACTTGAACAAAGCAAGATTTTATTTGAAACTGTTTCTCTCTTTAATATGTTAAACATGATAAAAATACTGTTGTGTCTTGTAACATGAAGGATTTTGTATCTTACAGGCTTTTTGTACCAGACAAATTCAACCTCGTCCGTGCAACGACCATTGATAACATGCACTGTGTCCTACTGGGAGTTTTGAAGATGTTGTTGATCTTATGGTTTGATGTTTCGCACAGGTATCAGCAATATTCAATCAGGAAAATTCTTCTCAAAGTGAATCAGAGATTTTCTTCAGTAAAGCCGCCAAACTTTTTAAATAGGATACCGAAGAATGTGGATGATATTGGGCAGTGGAAAGTTTCAGAATTTCGGACATTCCTCCTGTTTTTTGGCATCCCTCTGCTAAATTCTCATTTCATTCTCCTCCCTCAAGCTCTGGAAACATGGAATTATTTATTCCGTTACCTACTAACACAATTATGAAGATATTGTATGGGTAAAATATGGATATTTTATTGGCGAGGTGTCCGGTAATTCATGCCGTCCGGTATTATATGGATATCCCCTAACACTCTATTTCCCGCCTTTTGGCGCATCACTTTCAAACGATGGACGTACGCGGTCATTAGTATTTTCTAAATAGTATTTTGACCCTATACCTCAATTTCATACAAATTTAAAATTATTATTCCATTACCTACTAACACAATTATGAAGATATTGTATGGGTAAAATATGGATATCTGTCTGTCAACGGCTTTATCATGACGTTAAAATATTTTTTAACGCAGATTTTACAAGGTAAATGCATGTATCCGACTCTTTAAATGATGATTTTGTTAAAAGAAAATATTTTAGATATAAGCATTAGCCTTTTATTTTGTTTAGTTTATGAGATAATAAATCCAATAGAGCAGTCGGTAAATTGTTCGTAAACGATAAAGTCAATGGAGCAGTCGGTATAAACGCTTTTCTCGTTTACGAACAATTTACCGACTGCTCTATTGGATTTAGTATCTCATAAACCTATCAAAATAAAAGGTTAATCCTTAAATAAAACAGCCAGACCAGGATTCAAACTAGGACCTGGTTAAAAAACAACTGTGAAAGTTACAGCAGCATCTGGTGTCTACAACACAAACATAACTGTTTATTTGAAAGGTATCCCCGGTATGGTATAATATCAATGCGTATAGACTGCAAATGACTGAATAAACATGTCAAACACCGTCAGTCGAATAACTTCGACTTATCAGTTTTGCTGCTCGCACTGTTCATCAAAGTTGTTTTTCTTTTTAAAAAGACCACAAAATTTGGCAGTTATTTTATTTGGAACTCCACACCCTTACTCCCCCTAGGCCGGGATTGGTCTCGGCTACGCTCTACTGCGGATCGTCCGTTTACATATTAAAATCTTGATAAGATTTTGATTTGTTCAATTAAAAATGAATAATCATTATTGTTTTGGAATTTACTACACATATTGATACTTACATAGCAAGGCAAGTTTAGATTACTCATTCAAACCACATGATTTTTTTTGGCTTTTTTCAATAAAATTGATTGATAAGGGTATATGATGTCTTTAGTATTACCAAAATGTTGTCTGTGGTGTTACTAATTGACTGGAAACACCACAGACAGTAACACCACAGAAATTGTAGAGATGTTTTTATATTAAAATTATAGCCATAGGTCATGGTGCAAAACATGATATATATATGTATTTTTAAATTGCCCTTCAATATCTATTAAATACAATAAAACATTTTAGGAACAAATGGTAGGCATGTTAAATAACTTGGTAAATAAAATGTACATAATTGGTATGACTTACCTTTCATTGAATCCGATTAAAACATTGTCGCGCCTTGAACTTCTAAAAACCATGTGAAAATGAACAGGAAGTAGATACGCAACAAATGCATCATGGGTGATTGTACTCATTTGATTTAAAAGTCCTCAACTGAACCAAAACAATCTTGGTAACACCAGGGACAAAAAATGGGACAGGTAAACATTTTCTTGAAAAAACCTTAAAACATTTCTGCCAAAAAATATTTATTTATCAAAGGTATTGGTAATTATCTACAAAACTATCCAAAGATTTAGTACAATATCCTATTCAAAGAGTTTTTGGATGGGCTTAAATATTAAGGGTTTGCCCTCGGACACATCCATTTTAGTAAGGGGGGGG
>NW_018408863.1:155711-351554 GCF_002113885.1 Mizuhopecten yessoensis | reverse complement strand
GGGGAGGGGGGGGGCTATTACTATTGTCAAAAGAAAAGAAAAAGATTTTGAGCAATTTAATGTCAGTATCTTTTAAAACATGTTTACTAGGTCCCTCCCTTATTGTCATTTTAATCTCAAAACATTTACTTTATTCCATGAAGAACTTGCAGAAAGTAACGTTAAACGTGTGGGATAATCCTATGTTTAATGTCGAACGGAGTGAGGACTTGTTTCTCACGAGCGGAAGTGAGACGGATTTTTTTAATCAAAATTTGGATGTTTGTGGATCTGACAATTCAGGGATCGTGCATAAACGGCTCCATCCTTCCTGNGGGGGCATAAGGCGGTTATGCCCCCGAAGACAACATTATTTAGAGTTAACCCAGGTTCGGGTATCCCTCTGCCAAGCTTACACTCTGTACTTGGAACATAGGTTATTCACGGCATATTTCAAGAGGGAGGTCAGGAATTCTCTCTGGATTGGCCCGTCTGAATCATCCCTAATGGTCTGATATACACAAAAAAAAAATCTTTAAAATGTAATATCGGGCGACAACAGAGTCCGGCCGTCTTGTTTTTAAATTCGCTATAAACAAATTGGTTTAAGTTTAAAAGATGGAGCAGCGGATGAATGGACTGACGACAGACGGACTGGGTGTAAACATGAAGACCTTCTCTAGTACTGTACCTTCGAATTCAATCCTTATCAAACTGGCCGGGCTTCCTTACATTTACCACTCAGTCAACCATAAATCTGTAGTTGGCGTTAAGAAACGGTATTTTCAATTTGACAACCAACAGACCCGAAATCAATCAATTCTGTTGAAGAGATGTCCGTCGCACAGACGAATATTTATTTTAATATTCGTTATGTACAATATTGCATAACTGTTTAAATATTGATTTAGTGTTACCTTGCTATCCTTACACATCTTCTTGTCAAACATTATGAAAGCTTTATCAGTGTTGATGACGTTGGTGACTTTTTTATGTGACATCTGGTGTAGTTTAACGTCATATGACGTTTTCGTAACAAGATGACGAATTTGGGGTAATTTGTCTGCTCTAACGTTATGTAAACAAATACTCATTTGACAAGAACTTAACTGAGAAAATCTAGATTACAAAACAAGTAGAAGCAAGTAGAGTTTCGCTTCTATCGAAACCGATATTTCAGTACATTCCCAATGCAAATTCCTCTATAAACATTAGCGGAAGAAATTGCGTTCAAAGAGCTATGAACAGAATTCGATCAGCGTCATTGTGAAGCTTCTCCTCTCGCCTCGATTAACATCAGACAACTGTTAGAATCAAACATTTTGGTGACGTTAGGCTGTTCCAAGAATCTTGTTTGCGCTGACAACATCGACACTTCAATAGCGGATTTATAGTTAGGTCAATACTGTAATAACTAAATGTTTAGAATTTTAGATATACGGATTGAACAGTATTTGTTCATTTTTCATGCGGTATGAACGCAAATCGGTTGCATACATATGTATCATGAAGCCCATCCTCGATATACAGGGGTTACGCTCACTTTCGCTCTCTGCACCCCTGCAATATGTCATAGCAAAATCGAAGGCACGAAGATAGCTGTTTGATTGGTCTCAGGTAAAAGAAACCTGACCAATCGCTAGGTTGATATCTGTCCTTTGAAGATTACAAAGGAGTGACACCCAACTTCAAAGCCTGTCATTTTTTACCGTTACGTGACCACGAGATTCTTTTGATGTACATCAAAGCATCGAACTAGTCTTCTTGTCTCATCAACAATGTGGCGCACACTGAGCCTTCAATTTTTGCTATGACATTTTCCAGGGGTGCAGAGGGCGTCAGTTAGCGTAACCCCTGGATATCGAGGATGCCATGAAGCCAAATAAAATGCCGTTCAATTCTTACATGTGATCAAAAGTAGTCCCAACATGACTTCTACTTCCCTCTGAGTTTATTCCAAGCAAATTGTCGATCGTATGCGGTCTGATTGGATTATAAAATGCTACTTATGATTCAGATAAGCTACCATATCAAAAAAGAATAGATCTGCATATACAGGGTTTCAAAAATACAACATGAACCAAATAGTATTACAACCAGAGTACAAATTATATCCCGCCAGTGTCAAATTGTTCCAGAGTGCATATACTAGAGTTGCCTCCCTTCCCTTCCCTGATTTAATCGGTCATGTAATAGGATAGATCATGGACGCAGGCATTCACTTGCCTCTATGTCCATATCATATAATATAACAATTTTAATTAAAAAATCACTCCCGTTACTAGATTTGTAGCTTAAAAGTTACGTGGTTAAGACGGTCGGTGTAGGAAAGATCCTTCAGCCCAGGTATAAGTTGTGTTGCCCTTCCCTGTACCTTCTCAATTGTTTCAATGACTTTGACTTTGTGTGGGTTATATATACACTTACCGCTTATTCCAGGTGTGGACGGACCAGCGCTGTGAACAACTGTTTAAAAGTTACTTCTTCCAAAAGTACAGATGAACTTCTAACAAGTCCCATATAATGCTGAGCCTGTTTGCTTTGTTTACTGCCTGTTTAATATGTGACGAAACATTCAGATTCTTATTAATCAATATTCCAATGTCTTTTTCAGATGATATATTTTACAGTCTACCTGTACTACCCATTTGGTAGTTTCTCACTTCCTTTCCTTTTATGGAAAGTACCTTACAATTACATGTAAGAGGGTGAAATTTCAAAAGCAATGTGTTGGACCAGTCCTGTAAATTATCCAGGTCTTGTTGTATCACTTTTCTATCCTCATCGCTCCTAATTTCTCTATATATGTTTGTGTCATTGGCAAACAAGAAGGTATTCGACAAGGTACATTCTGGTAGATCATTTATGTAGATTACAAATAGTAGTGGACCTAGGACACTGCCTTGAGGGATTCCACTTAATACGGGATGGTATTTGGATGAATTTCCATTTACAATTACTCACTGTTTCCTTTGTTAAGAAATTGTTCTACCCAATTAGTGACTTGGTCATTTATTCCGTAATTCCTAAGTTTTTCAATACGTAATCTTTGAGATATAAGGGTCTCTCCTGTCAGAGGGATTCGATCCCAGACATCACGTCACCCTTAATTCAAATAACAGGAGTATCTCGTTTTAACATCGACCAGTTTTAATAAACCACAGGACGATGTCCAAGAACCAAAGTCTAATTACACTTATTAATTCAAGTTATTGAAGTCAACATGCATATTAAAGTTTATCCTCTTAGTTTCAGATGATGTGGACTTATTGGACATTGGTTCTTGGGATCTTTCCCCAATTCTCTTGTGTAAGGGGCCTCTATCCCACTACAAACGAAACACTAGATATCCCACTGTTGTTTTTCGTGTAGACAGTTACATCCCTGTAGTCAGTTGGTGCAGGACACTTCCGTCTACCCACTATAAAGTCGGCATCAGTTCCGCGCTATCACAAGGAGACAAACACAAACATATCGCAGCCTCCCAAAGCACACACGCATACACTACACGCATGCATCTTGCACACAGGGGAGGCCGTCCTTAAATGACCTTAGCTGATGATAGGACGTTAAAACGATACTAAACCAAAACAAACCAAACTTCCGTCTACCGAGTAGCTCATGATCAGTCGATAGAGCAATAGCGTAACAATATGAAGTCCAGGGTTCGAGTCCCGATCCAGCCAAGCGGAGTTTTTACATTTGGAAAACTGGTGTTGATTATATTTTATCTCAATTTGTTTTTTTCATAAAAAATCCCGCAAGGTACGGGTTTCTTTTCAGAATTTATTTATTAATGCTATCATTGAGTCATGCCAGAAACAGTTTTCAATACTTTGTTACAATTTTTGGAAGTGGTACGGTAATCGGGAATCCTAAAGAATTTTACTGGGGAAAAACCCGGGTTAAAAGTGTACAGGCCATCATTTAAAGGTACCGGAATTGATGATAATATCAAAGTGGTTTTTTTTATAAATAGTATTACTACATGAGTTATCCATACTTCACAATGAAAACTTGCTTTCATTTTTTTTTTTAAGAGTGTGCGGTTGTGCTGCTGTCAGTGACTTAACGGACGTATCTTGGCGAAAAGGAGTATGACGCTCGTTATTAGCATGTGCAGAAACGAAGATTAAAAATATATTTATTTCATCACATAATATTCTATACACCAAACGATGTACACCAAACAAATTATAACAGACTTTGTTTTGTAATCCCGTGTGTACCAAATACATACATGTGTTATGTATGTATGTTGTGGTCGGGCTGAAACTTTTTTGATAAAACCTGTGTGTACTAGAAAGACAACTTTGGTGCATTTTTCGGTGTTTTGCTATTATGAACAAAATTTGATAAAAAATGAAATAAAATGATAATACTAATTTCTCTCTCTGCATAGCGTCAAACCCCTATGCTAAGAGGGTTGATTTTTTTTGATACATGTTTCTTGTTATGTCAAGATATATAAGTAAATATAGATATGGTTAAGGATAAAATAAATACATAAATAAGGTACTACTTGTCAATTTGTCAACAACAACGTCGGAACGTCTGAAATGCTGTTTTATTCTGATATATCGAGTTAAGTGTTGAAAATAGAGGCTCGCTTGTGAAAAACAAAGCCTACCTGTAGTAGTAATTTCGCTATATGTGTGCCCACGCCCAAGCTGCCCAGTATGTTTTAAGCATAATTTCACGGAATCCTGAATATGGGCTTAGAATACATTACTGACATAAATCAAGTTTATTTCTGGTTCAGGACTTTTAAAGTCCTCTGTACCAGACTTTCAATTAAATAAACAAAATATAAAACCGATATAGATGTACGTATGCTTTGATGTCTATGATGTGATTGTTGCTTTGTATTTGAAGAAAAGTTATTTATTTTTCCAGTGATTGTCTAGCTTATTTGTTAAAATAATCAACATTTATTGCTGATACGACATATTCTGGCTGTTCATTCCGAATTGTCACTGTTCCGATGGGAAATATCTTTTTCTCAACATATTTATTGATCGCCTGGGGAATAGTTTTCGGCGTGTCCTCTGCATCTGTGACAATCAGCGGCAGCTGTTAATTGTATGACAGCATAAAAACGTTCTTTATCATAAATTTGTCTTATTTTGTACAGTTCTATCAGATCTCCTCTAATTCTCCTGAAGGCCAGTGTCGGTAGCTTTAGTTTCTCCAACCTCTCGCCGTATGTTAGGTCCCCCATTCCCGGGAGACCCTTATATTAGTTGCTCTTCTTTGAACTCGTTCTATATATCTATCTTTCCTTAAAGGTGAAGGAATGTCTAAATATAAACTATGTGGAAGTTAGGTCCCCCATTCCCGGGAGACACTTATATAAGTTGCTCTTCTTTGAACTCTTTCTATATCTATCTTTCCTTAAAGGTGAAGGAATGTCTAAATATAAACTATGTGGAAAAAGGGAAAAGAAATTGTTCATCAAATCAGAAAATTGATTACAAGCATGGCAGGGCACCTGAGTCATTTCAATGAATCTGGCTTACAGCTAGATAATTATTAAGCGCTTCTGTTGGGACAATTTTATATAACGATTATATGCTTCGTACATTTTTAACAACGATAAACCGATTGGCCAAAAGTAAACTGACTATGTCATTTGCCGTTAAATATAACATTGTGTCCTATGAAAATTACATCGACAGCATATACATGTATATGAAATGTAAATGTACGTCGACATGAAAATTTCTATAAAACGATGCGACATTAATCAAAATTTGAAGTCAAATGAGGTCACGATTTTTTCGTCGTTTTATAATTATTAACTTAAAGGAACGAATAAATCAAGATTGACAATGGCTATGGGAAAATGATGAAACATGAAAGACTTGAAATTATGTCATATTCATAAATTCATATTCATACATGTTCAATGTATATTAGTATACAGATAATAATCAGAGACTTATAATTAAACATGTACCAAACTTCCAACATGTATGAAGTGATTTACCTGGTAATTTGATTTACCGTTGATTTACTGAGAGTTTTATATTGTAAATTGCAATTTAATTAATATACAGCTGTTTTAACAGTATATGTTCCGTCGGACTAAAATTTTCAGGTTTTTTGTATTCCTTTCCTATTTAATGATTATAACGGACGGTCCATATTTTTCATTAAAACATTAAAAAAACTAACAATATATGATCGAAAAAATCTTCTTATATTTTTTTAGTGTATGCGTGCATCCTCTAAAACATGTTGGCAAAAAGAAAACAAAGATCATATTATCCTACATTTTTTTACATAGAATATAAGCGACGTCAACACGTTATTATCAGAACCCATTCGTGCGTGAACTGTGTCTTATTTATCAGTTTACTTATCATTAGAGTAAAACCTGTTGTCGCTGCAACTCAAGTCTATTAATACAAATGGGAATTCCCCATCGGTACCTCCTCCAGTTCCACACACATTCCTCAAATGTTACCTTATAAGTCCCCCGGAAGTGACCTCATACTTCCGCCAAGTTAGAAGAGTGAACGAAAACATTTGATGGTCCTACCAAGTTTTCTGCAAACACTTTGACAAACTGAGAACACTTCTGTGTTAAACAGCATATATGACTGGCAGGTATGTATATAATACATATATGTGTACCGGTGACCCGTATGTTGGTCGGGACGGGAGTCGGCAAACCGATGCTGTCGTCGGCTGATGGGCTTGGCTCGCTAATTGGTTAGGACAGGTGCCCGGTGTTTAGGGGGTCAGGCTATCCCACTTCGGTAATTTCACCTCGTCCAAACCCACAGGCCAAGCACTTTATGTTAAAGTAGAATCGTCCATATGCTCAATTGTTTATTATAACAATACAAGGCGTAGTTATTGTGTTTATCGATTCGTACGAAATGATCATAACATGGTCTTCAGCAGTCAGCATCTGCCCACACGGTCACGTTACAAATGTCTGAAATACACATATGCTATACTGATATGGGTCACAGCATACATACATATGTGTGCTGTGACCCATATCAGTATAGCATATGTGTATTTCTGACATTTGTAACTAACCCTGTGATCTGCCTTTACATTTGACAGTTTGAAGTTCAGCTCGAAAATCAATTACTCCAGAAATCATCCACCGACCTAGAGAAAGTTATTTTAATAAATTTATATTTGGACCATACAACATCTCCAAAACTTTTCCTTTTCAAATTGTATAACAATACCCCACAAAAGTGTAGTTATAATTGGTGGAAAAGATATGTACCAGAGAGGAAACATATTTATGGCTTTATTGTGACGAGTAACAATGGCGTATAAATAAAAATAATATACAATATTTATATAGCGCCCTATATAATTTGTAAAATTACTCTAAAGCGCTTTACAACATATGGATAATAGTAATGGTTATAATTGTGAAAACAAAAAACAAAGGCTTACAATCACCTTTATATACATGACGTCTTTGCAAAGATTCTAAAATGCAGACGTGAGGTGAGTTTTGATGTCCCTCTTGAACTTGGCCAGGGTATTTGACTTTCTAATAGCAAATGTGTAGGCGCGTTGTATTAGTGTTTGTTTAATGTGTGTTTGTGAGGTAGAACAAATATTCTGGTTCAACTTAGTTCACTATGCTATGCGGTGTAAGCTAGGAATTGTCACATACAAACCATTATATTGATCGCCAGTTAAATGTTTTGGATGTATAAATAATATCCATAAATTAGGTTCGAAAATATAGTTATGGATTTCTCTCCTGATCTATTCCGCCAGAGACTAAAGAGAATATTAAGGTCATTGTCTTGTTTTGTCATCCAGATAAAATTGTACCTCAGGTAATATACCGCATAGAGTACATGGAATTTCCCGATTATTACAGCAGAAATGTATTGTGATCGATACTGCATGTACGTCATAATTTATTGTCAAAAGCAAAAAAGGGCTAACTTTTTCTGAAATATTGGTGAATTTCTGAAAATCGTAAAGAATGTGTCGTCAGAAGCTGTCAAACATGCACATCGTGCAAGTATGAAATTTTAACTGATCACCACAGACTTAGATAGCATATGCCTGCCCCAAAATTACTGCATCATAAATTGTATAAGAGGTATTTAAGTCATATAGATTTTCCCCAGAGCCTGGAGCGACTTTGTATCTCGTTGGATACGTTTTTGTTTACCAATTGGGAATTTAAATTGCATTTTTGGATGACAGGGAATAAAAATGTCCCGTTGGAAATGGGGTAGTTTTATGACCCCATTTACAAACATGTAGGAAGAAAAGCTCAATTCTGATTAAAGTGAGGTTTGTTTCATATGTAACAGGAAAGAGAATAATTTGATAGTGTTCTTCAACTGGGGATCGAACCCACAATCCAAGACTTCTTTGTCAGATGTTGTAGATCTACCACTGAGTTAATGGGAGATTCCCTCTAGCTAGAAGTTAGAAGGTTAAGGCGACTGTAATCCTATGTACAATTAAAATCTGCCATACATACATTTCTTGTAGATATTTTTTAAATAGTTCTAGTTAATTTTTAAAATATAATAATAATAAAAAATCTGAAACAATTATGATATTGCTGATATGAATATTTAAATGATCTATTATGAATTTTACACAAAAGAACTTGCATACACAACAATCTGTTTGTAATCAGCAGGTCTCTTAATGTATCACAAACATACTTCTTTTTCTCAAATTCCGAAACATGGCAAGTTTCTGAAAGATAAAAGAGAAAGTTTTTTTTATACGCATGCAGTGTCGGTAATCTGTGATATCATAAGTAAAAAAGTGGGAAAAAATAACAAATTCCAGGGCATATAGACAATATGTACAAGCATTGAGTAACTATTTACCAGTAAATAGTTGGACTGAGTACTGCATTAGTATTAATCACACACAGTATACAATGTTTTATAATCAAAAGTCGGACTGTGTCACACTAGTGTACGTGTTGGCTAGATAATTGGAACAATTTTGTATAGGAATATTTATTATAAGGAAAAAAAGGTCAATCTGTCCTCTTATACACTGCCTTTCTCGCTGGGACAACCAGATTATTGGTGGTTGTCTGGTCTGAAGATTAAAAAATATCATCAATAGATAATTATTCAATTTGTTGGGTAGCATTTTAGTTCTTTTGAAGGGGAGATAACTGTTGTTATCTTGACATTTGATGCTTGCATATCACAAATGAATGCTGAAAGGGATTTGGTAGTTAGCAGTTGTTGTAGTCAAGGTTGTTTAGACATTCAGACTAATGAGGACAGGTGAAGAAAAACAATTATCAACCCAAAGATTCTGATTGTTAATCGTCAGAGACTGATAAATATGTGATAATGGCCCTCAATTGCAAAATGTTTTTCAAAGAGAGGCCAGAGTTGCCCCAATGAATTGAATTGAAAAGCTGGAGAAAACAATTTGCAATTCCTAATTGAAGTTGTTTAGAAAATAGGATATTTCAGATAAGCATGTAGTAACCGAATCTTGGAACACTTATTGAGGCCAAACAAAAACTAGAGTTTCTGTGTTCACTATCGACCCTTCTTGATTGTATTAGTCCTTTTTTGGCTAATTTAAAACCAGTACATGTATTGGTAATTACTGTTCTGAAACTTTGCTGTCTGAGCATTCTCCCATGTTGAGTGTTAAATCTGTCACAAAGAGCTGTATAATTTTCAAGGACTTCGAGAGTGAGCAGACCAGTTAAATGATTTACAGAGAGATTGGTTTTATGAATAATAATGAAACCAAAGAAATCTATGTAAGATTAAAGTGATCCTTGAGTAGTGTGGTACATCATCTGTTGATAAAGTTTTCATATCACTTTAAATTTGTATTAAGTTGTTACAAGGACACAAAATTCAACCATATGGACAAAAAAGCAATCAATCAGTACCCCAGTGACATGAACATTAATTAAATTTTCTTACACTTTCATTAATTGTAGCAATGGTGTTTTTTTATATTTTGGAAATAGTTATATAAGAAGTTACTTTTAACATTAAAATCATAATACATTGGTACATGTGGTTTCCTGGAATTTATAAACAGTAATTCATAATGCAAAAGAAATGTAAAAATAATAGTTTAGAAAGTTGAATATGAAATATATATTGCATATATAAGTTATAAAATATTTACAATATTATAGCTAGGATCAGCTGAATTTTGTTTTACATGTATATTTCTAGGCTACTCTAGATCTATAATGCATGCAGTTCATATATTATGCTTGTATGAAAATGTGCACCATCAGACTGAGTTATCAATTATGAAGAATTAAGTTATTCTTTTGAATTAAATTTAGCAAAACATAATTAATCATATACAATGTACTTTACTACTTACCACTACCAGAAACCAACTGTGTTTATCTTGGAAGGTTTTATCATTTGAAGAATATATAAGTTAAATATAAAACACTGTACATGTTCCCGATCAGCTTGTGGTGAAATAAATCTTTAAGGGTGTCTTGAGCTTATACAGGGGAACCAACGGGATATATTTAGATTAATAAAAAAAATAACTTTTTTTTTTCATGAAAAATGATCTTGAATTATTAACTAGTCAAAGTTTCACCAAAAATAGAATTTTGGATATCGCATCACAAAATTGATCATGACAATTGTATATAAATCGTTTGTGATATATATATACAATCAAGGATCGAGGAAGCTGTGGCAATTATATTTTTATCCTGAATGAGTCCCCTGTTGTGAGGGATGAGTTTGTGTTACATAGAGCTAGTGTCGGATGCTGTGCTGGTGAGATAAGTGTCTCCACAGGAAATGACAGTTTATGTACAAATGTATAAACCAGGTTCCAGGGGTCAGAGGTCGAGGCCCACATAGGTACCACTGTATGGTGGAATGTGTAGCTGATGGAGATTTATATTTAGGTCAAGGGAATGAAATATCTGTTAAATCACCATCTACCTGCTAGCTGGTAGTCACATACTGTAGTACCAGGTAATTATATTGGTCCAAGGCCCTATTAGGGATCAATTACAGGTGGTTTTCTGCATAGCCATACAATGTATGATGCATGCACAATTGAAGAGGTACACTCATATATTTGGATTTCAGTAGACTCTTGAAAAGATTGTTTTCTACTCCAAAATTTAATTTTGAACAGTATTTAATTGGGCGACATGTTTCAAACTTCAGGGAAAATGATGATTGACAGAGCTCAATATTAAAAATGCTAAATATTAGGAGTCTGGCGGCAGCCCAGTAATATTCCACAGATATTTATATATTTGGTGAAGATTTGAAAGAAAAAAAATTGGATTGTTTACAATATTAAATTGATAAACCCACCTGCATTGTGCTTGGACAAGATATTATGACAATACCTATATTGTTTATGCTGATATTGAGAATTTTGTGTCCATGAAGTTCAATGCAGGTGGAACCTGAATGCAGATTGCTTGTGTGTACTTTTCTTATCAGTTTTGTACATGATGCTGCTGTATTAAGGTAACAGATCACACCTGTTTGATGGATTCGAAGCATATGTGGTCCAAAGTCGTAAGTTACCCTGGCCACTAGTCCTGTCAATCACTCATCAGACTAGAAACACATGTGTTAATGCTAATCTACTAGGCAGAGCATACATACTGACTACAGTGTTTCTAAAGAGAATATTTCAAGATTACAGACTTTTTTTTCTCATTATTATGTGAAATTCTTGATAATACATCAGTGATTTTGTGGAATTTCTATAGGCGATGTCATGAGCATCATTTCGTAAATTTTTAGCCCCAATTACTAAGTCAGATATATATATACCAGAAGTGGCCTTGGTTTTCAGAAAGTTGTTGAGGCCCACAATGAATCTAGGTAGAATCCATGATTCAAATACATGTAACTGCGTCCCAAAAAAACACTGTTACAGTATTATGTCCTCCTGTGGAGAAATTTTTAACTTCAGTGATGCAGATTTACAGTGATAGATTGGATACTGTGCTTTGTAGGATAAAATTTATAACAGACCAGGGCATAATTATTGTCACTTTAAAATCTACATGCAAACTTTAAACTATAATATGTGTATGTGTATGTGTACTGTGCATGCATGTACCATTGCCTTACTTTAGTCAGTATTACATCAGCTCAATTAAGTGTTTTAGAAAAGATGTCTTATACTTTGATCAAATGTTTAAAGGTTGGGAGGAAGAAACTGCTATCAACTGAAAATCAGATTTCTTGGCCTGATTTGTATGGGATGGGGAATTTTTCACCTCGCAGCGTCTTATGTACCAGTAACTTATAGACACACCAGCACGTAGCAAGTTTTATACAAAATGTTTATGTCAGCTGTCTGAACTAAAACAGTGTGATGAAAGCTACATCATACTGAATGTTATTGAGGAAACCATTTTATAATTGTTGAAAAAAGTGTATTACAAAGTGATCATGTACGCCGAAGTCGGGGAGGTTCTCTCCGTGAGGGAGCAGAGACGTTCTGTATCTTCTGTAACATCACAAGAGGAAAGGTAGTAATTTTGTTATAATATAAACATATGTAATGCATGTCCAGATATGAAAATATTGTGTTTTGTGGTTAATTGTTACGTAAAAGTTAGTACACTTCACATGTATCATGATGCATAACATTGCCGTTAAACAGGTAGTTTGAATTAGCAAATTAAAATTAAAATTGGCATGCATCAATTTTCATTAAAATCTTAGATTGCTGGCAAAATTAGCCTGCTATTCATCATCTTTGAACTGGCTAGTTTTTAATATATATATATATAGCTGCTTTCACCCTTCACAGGGCTCTTCAGGTTTATATTTAGCTATTCAACCACCTGTGATTAGATAAATATTTGGAGAGTTATTTCCCTTTGATCAATAAACCTGTGTTCAGGTTTGTGTTTAGCACCCTATATGAAGCTCTAATCAGAAAATAGGAGAAACTTCATGTTGACCAGTGTATTTACCGGTATTAATTTTATTAAAAAAATCTAAAGAATTTTTCCTCATAAATGCGTTGTATCAATCGGTACTAGTAGGCTAGTTAACATATTATTGATTGTTAAATCATACATGTATAACATATGGAAGTAAATATTTATTGAAATTGGGAAAAATTAATTTCGCTAATGAGTCCTTGTTCATAAATTCAAAAACTGATTTCTCGCGAAAATAAAGTGACAATTTACAATGTTGCTAGTGTTGTTATAGCATTAGGTATTTTAAGATCCTATTTAGCTGAGCTATATTTATGTAACAGAAGTCATTATTTTTTCAATGCCTCAGCTAGGAATCGAACCCGGGACCACTAGCTTACTAATCTTACGCTCTACCAAATGAGCTAAAGAGAAATTCCCCCTAGCCGAGAAAGTAGGAAGCGCCTAGTATTTTACCAGGTTGACATATGTAATGACAAATTCCTGAAAAACTAGTACATTGTACATGTATATACACTGTACTATGACACATCGTACTATATGTATGTCTAAACCGGACACCGATTTATTGAACCGCTTAATTTGGCTTGTTTACAGATATATAAGCTGCAATGTCCAGCTGTCACTGTTTCAAGATTCAAGAAGCTTTATTTAACGTCGCATATACATGTAACATATACATGTAACATAATAACATTAGCACTGTAGTGCTATTCTTGCGACAAAACATATGAAAAATTTAACAAGGATCACAGTACTTATGAATAAATATAAAAACCAGGACAACAATTCAAATTAGATATGCTAAAATTATACAGTAGAGCATATGATATCACACTTGAATGTCACACAAGTGTTACAAAAGACAAGTTAAGACACTATACTAGTGTAATGTACATATATGCTAATGTAGCAAAGTGTAAAAATTTACAGGATATACACTAGTTTGTGTGAATTAAAAAGAGACAATGAAGTGCTAGATAGAAACAGAGCTGTAATTATGATATTGTAAAAAAGTAATGATCTTTTAAATAATGGAGCTCAAATCTAAAATAAATATCAATTATGTAATAAGTATATTACTGAAGTATATTAAATAAAATAAAACAAGCAGCAGTGAAATTAACTAGTTGTAGTATAAAACATGTAGGTAGATTCCAAAGGGGGACAACTCACACTATATGGTGTGTGCAGATGTTAGAACCAAATTCTTTGGCTGGAGTTTCAGACTTGCAGGAAGGTCCAGGTTGGACAGAATATGGTTTAGACAGAGTGCATGCACTGTTGTTAAAAGTTAAAAAAAATATTGTATTTAATATCTAAAGATATCCAAAATGATCAATGCCATATATAGAAAAAACTCCAAAGTATTTGTAAATTTTACTAAATTTCTCTAAATGTTTTGTTGAGGAGTATCTTAATGCTTGAATAAAGAAGTGTGAGAACAACTCAGCCTCGTTAAATTGTTGACAATGTAAAATTGTTTTAGTTTTCACCCAAAAAAAAGTAATAGTTGAGTTAGAAAATACTTAATATCCTAATATTCAAATACAAAAATGTTTTTTAACATGCTTACGTAAATTATGACAAGGAGCAGGCAAATATAAATTAATATATATGCATGCCATAAATATATGTTTATCATTGGATTACCTGGTTTAAATCTACCTGTTAATCACTTGACCTATATGAAGCTAGCTACAGTATACTCTGAAATAACAAGCCTTCGGACTAATGATATACAGCCCTGTGTAAGAAACTAAACTCCCCTATTCTATAGTCTTAATTTTATGTCCAAAACATGACATGAAACCATCGTTTGCTGTAAATAGGTAGAACCTACCTGTGTCAAGATGGATCCCAATAAAACACAGCAAATAAATTACAAAAAAATAGGAAACATGGTTTTCCAACAGAACACAGCTAGAGGAGAGATTTTTTCAGAGATTTAAGTGCCCGTTAACAGCTCAACAGCATACTAATGTGACAGAGGCTACATTTTTTTTAGTGTCACGTGACGGTTGATTTAAAGGCGCAATCTAAATATTATATATCTTACCTGAATACCTCTCAGGCATTTAGAATATAATTCCTTGAAATATGACACGGAAAATGCCCAAGTAGGCCAAAGCACAAGCCGTCTCGGTTGTAAAAATAGATAAAAGATGATTATCGTAAGAGCTAGAGACACACTTGGCGAATCCTATTCAGGACGATAGTTGATGTAATTTGTCTGGTGTGGAAAAACATTTAGTGGATGTAATTTGTCAGGTGTGGAAAAACATTGAAAACATTGAAAGTAAAGGGTGACAGACCATACAAAAGATCAAAATTAATTTTCTTATCGTGTTAAATATTTAGAACGAGAACTGAATAATTTGACTATCTATTTAAAACATATTAGAAGGGGGACTGAATAATTTGACTTAATTAGTGATAGATATGAATGGTATTAGTAGTGTTATAATATTTTGCCTATTGACGTGATTATACTAATCTAAATAACAGGTATACAATCATGGACACCTTTCTACCATTTACACTTTTAAATTGATAGCTATCTCAAGGTTTTTCACAGGAAAGAATACAAATTAAATGTACGGTAAATATACAGGTTATTTAATAAAAGGATCCATGTTCATTTTACAGGACTTGTTGTAAAAAGCATTGTTACATGTAGCATAGCAATTTTTTTGATAAAATGAAAAATGGAAGTTTTTCAAAGTGTTTGTGAATTAACAGTTAATTATTCTTTACCGGTAATATTTCATATGCTTCAAAATTACCTTGTTACAAATTAATTGAATTATAGTTGAAGGAAACTTCAATTTTAATGCTGATTTAGAATAGATTTGTGATTAAATATTAAAGCTGCACATTGTAAACTTGATATTGTTGGTTTTAAAACGATAAAAACAGGTTAAGTGGTCTAACAGAAAACGTGTAAGATACATCTCTTTATATACATGTATGTACTTATCACTTAAATACATGTACAGTATAATTTTTGTATGATTATCTAGCAATAGTCTAGTGGAGTTCCACACTTGAGGCATTTAGTTAATTAATTATCATTGAAATTATCCAGGAAATACTGACTTTGTAATGAATACCAGGAACAACAAAAAAGAACAAACAGTTTACTTAATGTAGTGATGGGCTGATGATCGATTATAATCGAAAATCGATCGGTTTGTCCTTTCCGATTCCGGTTATTGAATTCAAATTCCATTATCAATTTAATTCTTCATTAAATCAAAGTGTTAAATGTTTTCAATGTAAAAATTATATTGAAAGTCATATATTCTTATGATTTTTACTATATAGTTGATAAAACAGCATAAAAATTGCTTGAAATCCATTCATTATAAAAGGACAAAAACTAGTGTATAGTGATCATGAACAACTCTGTCTGTTGATGTAACAGTAGTGTTCGATTCTCACTTTATTTGGGTATTCAGTCCCATACAATTATGAACCAATAATGCAATTGATCATCGATCGGTTTACTACTTCCGATTACAAACCAATTATCGATTATGATTTTAAACCGATTGCCCATCACTAACTTAATGGGTTATGAATTGCTGATCTCAATGATATAATGGTTAACTTAAAATTATATAATAATACATTATCAAAATAATCTTACTTTTCCAGAATAATGTAATGTTTTCACAAATGTCATTGAAAGCTCTGTGTAAATAAATTATCAAAGATACTAAATAATTCGAAGACAAATTGAGTCTTAAAATGTGTCAGTTCATTTTTAATAGCATTCATGCATACTTACACCCTATAATTAAGCTGCCTTTGAATTGGTAGGTGTGCAATTTCGCCAGACATACAACTTAAATACCAGACACACCTGTATATTAATAAGGTATAATTATTGGTTGTGCATTCGTGTATGTGTCTAATAACTTTCCCCCGCCATTTGTATATTAACCCTTTCACCCCTAAGTAACTTTTGTAGACTCTCCCATGTATTGATATGGATGAGTCTAGTATGGTCTACAGTGGTGAAAGGGTTAATGCAAGAATTTTTGGATGAAAGTGTGTCACACAGTAAATCTAGGTTACAGTAACCTATTTTTTCGGCTCCCCTGAGGATCAGAGGACATTTATTTGTAAGCCATTGTCTCTTTTTGTTTTTTATACTCCATAACTTCTTATGACCTATATTTTCTGCGCTATCAAATTTAACATGAAAGGAGATTATGACTTTAAATATTTATTTTACAAATTTTACACGTACCAGGTAAATGTAACTGACACTTAATGTGTCACTATATATAATGAGATTTTTTTTAGTCTCGTATCAACTCCATTGAAGGGACCTAGTGTACCAATGAATGCTGATCATGAATGATTAAGCATTTTCAAGTTTTAATGTAAAAATTGACAGAGAAACACAGGACAGGACCTGAGGGCCCGTATTCATGAAACGGTTCTCTGATGCTCAAGTGTGGTTTTGTGCTCAACCCAATTTCTTGTTCTGGCTATAAACTCATAAAAATGATCAATTTGTAAATGATTTGGAAAGTTTTTGAAGAAACTTAATGCTGATCTGTTTTCAATGTCTACAATTGCCTTGTTGATCATTTGATATGGTTTAAGTGAGTTACAAGAAAGCTCACTCAGGTTTGAGCACAAAACCTATGCTTGAGCATGAGAACTGTTTCCTGAATATAGGCCCAGGATTAATGTCTATTGATCATGCGATGTATGTCTAGTGTTATATTGAGTTTGAATTATTCCTGCATCGTTAAATTAATCTGGGCGTTTGTAAATCATTTTCTGGTGATTTGTAACAGTTTAGATACATAAGGATATTTGTGGTGATTTGAATTGTAACAGTTTAGATACATAAGGATATTTGTGGTGATTTGAATTGTAACAGTTTAGATACATAAGGATATTTGTGGTGATTTGAATTGTAACAGTTTAGATACATAAGGATATTTGTGGTGATTTGAATTGTAACAGTTTAGATACATAAGGATATTTGTGGTGATTTGAATTGTAACAGTTTAGATACATAAGGATATTTGTGGTGATTTGAATTGTAACAGTTTAGATACATAAGGATATTTGTGGTGATTTGAATTGTAACAGTTTAGATACATAAGGATATTTGTGGTGATTTGAATTGTAACAGTTTAGATACATAAGGATATTTGTGGTGATTTGAATTGTAACAGTTTAGATACATAAGGATATTTGTGGTGATTTGAATTGTAACAGTTTAGATACATAAGGATATTTGTGGTGATTTGAATTGTAACAGTTTAGATACATAAGGATATTTGTGGTGATTTGAATTGTAACAGTTTAGATACATAAGGATATTTGTGGTGATTTGAATTGTAACAGTTTAGATACATAAGGATATTTGTGGTGATTTGAATTGTAACAGTTTAGATACATAAGGATATTTGTGGTGATTTGAATTGTAACAGTTTAGATACATAAGGATATTTGTGGTGATTTGAATTGTAACAGTTTAGATACATAAGGATATTTGTGGTGATTTGAATTGTAACAGTTTAGATACATAAGGATATTTGTGGTGATTTGAATTGTAACAGTTTAGATACATAAGGATATTTGTGGTGATTTGAATTGTAACAGTTTAGATACATAAGGATATTTGTGGTGATTTGAATTGTAACAGTTTAGATACATAAGGATATTTGTGGTGATTTGAATTGTAACAGTTTAGATACATAAGGATATTTGTGGTGATTTGAATTGTAACAGTTTAGATACATAAGGATATTTGTGGTGATTTGAATTGTAACAGTTTAGATACATAAGGATATTTGTGGTGATTTGAATTGTAACAGTTTAGATACATAAGGATATTTGTGGTGATTTGAATTGTAACAGTTTAGATACATAAGGATATTTGTGGTGATTTGAATTGTAACAGTTTAGATACATAAGGATATTTGTGGTGATTTGAATTGTAACAGTTTAGATACATAAGGATATTTGTGGTGATTTGAATTGTAACAGTTTAGATACATAAGGATATTTGTGGTGATTTGAATTGTAACAGTTTAGATACATAAGGATATTTGTGGTGATTTGAATTGTAACAGTTTAGATACATAAGGATATTTGTGGTGATTTGAATTGTAACAGTTTAGATACATAAGGATATTTGTGGTGATTTGAATTGTAACAGTTTAGATACATAAGGATATTTGTGGTGATTTGAATTGTAACAGTTTAGATACATAAGGATATTTGTGGTGATTTGAATTGTAACAGTTTAGATACATAAGGATATTTGTGGTGATTTGAATTGTAACAGTTTAGATACATAAGGATATTTGTGGTGATTTGAATTGTAACAGTTTAGATACATAAGGATATTTGTGGTGATTTGAATTGTAACAGTTTAGATACATAAGGATATTTGTGGTGATTTGAATTGTAACAGTTTAGATACATAAGGATATTTGTGGTGATTTGAATTGTAACAGTTTAGATACATAAGGATATTTGTGGTGATTTGAATTGTAACAGTTTAGATACATAAGGATATTTGTGGTGATTTGAATTGTAACAGTTTAGATACATAAGGATATTTGTGGTGATTTGAATTGTAACAGTTTAGATACATAAGGATATTTGTGGTGATTTGAATTGTAACAGTTTAGATACATAAGGATATTTGTGGTGATTTGAATTGTAACAGTTTAGATACATAAGGATATTTGTGGTGATTTGAATTGTAACAGTTTAGATACATAAGGATATTTGTGGTGATTTGAATTGTAACAGTTTAGATACATAAGGATATTTGTGGTGATTTGAATTGTAACAGTTTAGATACATAAGGATATTTGTGGTGATTTGAATTGTAACAGTTTAGATACATAAGGATATTTGTGGTGATTTGAATTGTAACAGTTTAGATACATAAGGATATTTGTGGTGATTTGAATTGTAACAGTTTAGATACATAAGGATATTTGTGGTGATTTGAATTGTAACAGTTTAGATACATAAGGATATTTGTGGTGATTTGAATTGTAACAGTTTAGATACATAAGGATATTTGTGGTGATTTGAATTGTAACAGTTTAGATACATAAGGATATTTGTGGTGATTTGAATTGTAACAGTTTAGATACATAAGGATATTTGTGGTGATTTGAATTGTAACAGTTTAGATACATAAGGATATTTGTGGTGATTTGAATTGTAACAGTTTAGATACATAAGGATATTTGTGGTGATTTGAATTGTAACAGTTTAGATACATAAGGATATTTGTGGTGATTTGAATTGTAACAGTTTAGATACATAAGGATATTTGTGGTGATTTGAATTGTAACAGTTTAGATACATAAGGATATTTGTGGTGATTTGAATTGTAACAGTTTAGATACATAAGGATATTTGTGGTGATTTGAATTGTAACAGTTTAGATACATAAGGATATTTGTGGTGATTTGAATTGTAACAGTTTAGATACATAAGGATATTTGTGGTGATTTGAATTGTAACAGTTTAGATACATAAGGATATTTGTGGTGATTTGAATTGTAACAGTTTAGATACATAAGGATATTTGTGGTGATTTGAATTGTAACAGTTTAGATACATAAGGATATTTGTGGTGATTTGAATTGTAACAGTTTAGATACATAAGGATATTTGTGGTGATTTGAATTGTAACAGTTTAGATACATAAGGATATTTGTGGTGATTTGAATTGTAACAGTTTAGATACATAAGGATATTTGTGGTGATTTGAATTGTAACAGTTTAGATACATAAGGATATTTGTGGTGATTTGAATTGTAACAGTTTAGATACATAAGGATATTTGTGGTGATTTGAATTGTAACAGTTTAGATACATAAGGATATTTGTGGTGATTTGAATTGTAACAGTTTAGATACATAAGGATATTTGTGGTGATTTGAATTGTAACAGTTTAGATACATAAGGATATTTGTGGTGATTTGAATTGTAACAGTTTAGATACATAAGGATATTTGTGGTGATTTGAATTGTAACAGTTTAGATACATAAGGATATTTGTGGTGATTTGAATTGTAACAGTTTAGATACATAAGGATATTTGTGGTGATTTGAATTGTAACAGTTTAGATACATAAGGATATTTGTGGTGATTTGAATTGTAACAGTTTAGATACATAAGGATATTTGTGGTGATTTGAATTGTAACAGTTTAGATACATAAGGATATTTGTGGTGATTTGAATTGTAACAGTTTAGATACATAAGGATATTTGTGGTGATTTGAATTGTAACAGTTTAGATACATAAGGATATTTGTGGTGATTTGAATTGTAACAGTTTAGATACATAAGGATATTTGTGGTGATTTGAATTGTAACAGTTTAGATACATAAGGATATTTGTGGTGATTTGAATTGTAACAGTTTAGATACATAAGGATATTTGTGGTGATTTGAATTGTAACAGTTTAGATACATAAGGATATTTGTGGTGATTTGAATTGTAACAGTTTAGATACATAAGGATATTTGTGGTGATTTGAATTGTAACAGTTTAGATACATAAGGATATTTGTGGTGATTTGAATTGTAACAGTTTAGATACATAAGGATATTTGTGGTGATTTGAATTGTAACAGTTTAGATACATAAGGATATTTGTGGTGATTTGAATTGTAACAGTTTAGATACATAAGGATATTTGTGGTGATTTGAATTGTAACAGTTTAGATACATAAGGATATTTGTGGTGATTTGAATTGTAACAGTTTAGATACATAAGGATATTTGTGGTGATTTGAATTGTAACAGTTTAGATACATAAGGATATTTGTGGTGATTTGAATTGTAACAGTTTAGATACATAAGGATATTTGTGGTGATTTGAATTGTAACAGTTTAGATACATAAGGATATTTGTGGTGATTTGAATTGTAACAGTTTAGATACATAAGGATATTTGTGGTGATTTGAATTGTAACAGTTTAGATACATAAGGATATTTGTGGTGATTTGAATTGTAACAGTTTAGATACATAAGGATATTTGTGGTGATTTGAATTGTAACAGTTTAGATACATAAGGATATTTGTGGTGATTTGAATTGTAACAGTTTAGATACATAAGGATATTTGTGGTGATTTGAATTGTAACAGTTTAGATACATAAGGATATTTGTGGTGATTTGAATTGTAACAGTTTAGATACATAAGGATATTTGTGGTGATTTGAATTGTAACAGTTTAGATACATAAGGATATTTGTGGTGATTTGAATTGTAACAGTTTAGATACATAAGGATATTTGTGGTGATTTGAATTGTAACAGTTTAGATACATAAGGATATTTGTGGTGATTTGAATTGTAACAGTTTAGATACATAAGGATATTTGTGGTGATTTGAATTGTAACAGTTTAGATACATAAGGATATTTGTGGTGATTTGAATTGTAACAGTTTAGATACATAAGGATATTTGTGGTGATTTGAATTGTAACAGTTTAGATACATAAGGATATTTGTGGTGATTTGAATTGTAACAGTTTAGATACATAAGGATATTTGTGGTGATTTGAATTGTAACAGTTTAGATACATAAGGATATTTGTGGTGATTTGAATTGTAACAGTTTAGATACATAAGGATATTTGTGGTGATTTGAATTGTAACAGTTTAGATACATAAGGATATTTGTGGTGATTTGAATTGTAACAGTTTAGATACATAAGGATATTTGTGGTGATTTGAATTGTAACAGTTTAGATACATAAGGATATTTGTGGTGATTTGAATTGTAACAGTTTAGATACATAAGGATATTTGTGGTGATTTGAATTGTAACAGTTTAGATACATAAGGATATTTGTGGTGATTTGAATTGTAACAGTTTAGATACATAAGGATATTTGTGGTGATTTGAATTGTAACAGTTTAGATACATAAGGATATTTGTGGTGATTTGAATTGTAACAGTTTAGATACATAAGGATATTTGTGGTGATTTGAATTGTAACAGTTTAGATACATAAGGATATTTGTGGTGATTTGAATTGTAACAGTTTAGATACATAAGGATATTTGTGGTGATTTGAATTGTAACAGTTTAGATACATAAGGATATTTGTGGTGATTTGAATTGTAACAGTTTAGATACATAAGGATATTTGTGGTGATTTGAATTGTAACAGTTTAGATACATAAGGATATTTGTGGTGATTTGAATTGTAACAGTTTAGATACATAAGGATATTTGTGGTGATTTGAATTGTAACAGTTTAGATACATAAGGATATTTGTGGTGATTTGAATTGTAACAGTTTAGATACATAAGGATATTTGTGGTGATTTGAATTGTAACAGTTTAGATACATAAGGATATTTGTGGTGATTTGAATTGTAACAGTTTAGATACATAAGGATATTTGTGGTGATTTGAATTGTAACAGTTTAGATACATAAGGATATTTGTGGTGATTTGAATTGTAACAGTTTAGATACATAAGGATATTTGTGGTGATTTGAATTGTAACAGTTTAGATACATAAGGATATTTGTGGTGATTTGAATTGTAACAGTTTAGATACATAAGGATATTTGTGGTGATTTGAATTGTAACAGTTTAGATACATAAGGATATTTGTGGTGATTTGAATTGTAACAGTTTAGATACATAAGGATATTTGTGGTGATTTGAATTGTAACAGTTTAGATACATAAGGATATTTGTGGTGATTTGAATTGTAACAGTTTAGATACATAAGGATATTTGTGGTGATTTGAATTGTAACAGTTTAGATACATAAGGATATTTGTGGTGATTTGAATTGTAACAGTTTAGATACATAAGGATATTTGTGGTGATTTGAATTGTAACAGTTTAGATACATAAGGATATTTGTGGTGATTTGAATTGTAACAGTTTAGATACATAAGGATATTTGTGGTGATTTGAATTGTAACAGTTTAGATACATAAGGATATTTGTGGTGATTTGAATTGTAACAGTTTAGATACATAAGGATATTTGTGGTGATTTGAATTGTAACAGTTTAGATACATAAGGATATTTGTGGTGATTTGAATTGTAACAGTTTAGATACATAAGGATATTTGTGGTGATTTGAATTGTAACAGTTTAGATACATAAGGATATTTGTGGTGATTTGAATTGTAACAGTTTAGATACATAAGGATATTTGTGGTGATTTGAATTGTAACAGTTTAGATACATAAGGATATTTGTGGTGATTTGAATTGTAACAGTTTAGATACATAAGGATATTTGTGGTGATTTGAATTGTAACAGTTTAGATACATAAGGATATTTGTGGTGATTTGAATTGTAACAGTTTAGATACATAAGGATATTTGTGGTGATTTGAATTGTAACAGTTTAGATACATAAGGATATTTGTGGTGATTTGAATTGTAACAGTTTAGATACATAAGGATATTTGTGGTGATTTGAATTGTAACAGTTTAGATACATAAGGATATTTGTGGTGATTTGAATTGTAACAGTTTAGATACATAAGGATATTTGTGGTGATTTGAATTGTAACAGTTTAGATACATAAGGATATTTGTGGTGATTTGAATTGTAACAGTTTAGATACATAAGGATATTTGTGGTGATTTGAATTGTAACAGTTTAGATACATAAGGATATTTGTGGTGATTTGAATTGTAACAGTTTAGATACATAAGGATATTTGTGGTGATTTGAATTGTAACAGTTTAGATACATAAGGATATTTGTGGTGATTTGAATTGTAACAGTTTAGATACATAAGGATATTTGTGGTGATTTGAATTGTAACAGTTTAGATACATAAGGATATTTGTGGTGATTTGAATTGTAACAGTTTAGATACATAAGGATATTTGTGGTGATTTGAATTGTAACAGTTTAGATACATAAGGATATTTGTGGTGATTTGAATTGTAACAGTTTAGATACATAAGGATATTTGTGGTGATTTGAATTGTAACAGTTTAGATACATAAGGATATTTGTGGTGATTTGAATTGTAACAGTTTAGATACATAAGGATATTTGTGGTGATTTGAATTGTAACAGTTTAGATACATAAGGATATTTGTGGTGATTTGAATTGTAACAGTTTAGATACATAAGGATATTTGTGGTGATTTGAATTGTAACAGTTTAGATACATAAGGATATTTGTGGTGATTTGAATTGTAACAGTTTAGATACTTAAGGATATTTGCTGTCTCTGTGTTTCTGTTAAAAGAACAGGTAGAACAAATAAATGTAATGATATACTTACAGTTTTGGATACAAAAATGTAATGATATTTTTCAGGATGATATTGTGTACGTATTGGAGTGATATTTTAACTTGGAGATAATCAAATATGAGAAGTTAATGTCTGAAAAGTTATAACCATCACAGCAACATATAAAACCGCACTGCACAGTCATGGGAGAAATATTACGTTCTTAAGACACCACTTCTATCTAAATTGAACATATTTTTCGGTGGTAATAGGCTCGGCAATCATTGACAAACATACTTAGGTACATCAATTGATTGCCCGTACCAATTACAACTTGTTCACATAGCTTATTGTACATGTATCTTCAGATGAAGGTTAAAGAAGACACCTGTACTAAACTACTTTGACTGAGATAATGAGTGTTATTTTCTTACCTGTAACACTAGGGACACAGTAGCACTTGTCTCAGGTAGATACATAATGGAGATCACTGTCGGCGGTAGCTCGTGGATAAATATGCTAGAATACTAATGAAGTTCCTCCAGTACCAGCTCTATACACCAAACCCTAGTCCCAATACAATCCCTTGTATACATACCCCCGGGGGAAAAACAACATACACCAGTCGAGAGTCGAGGAGGTCAGGGGGAAAAAAAAGGTTAAACGAACATTTATGCAAATATTTTACCTGGTTTACAGACCTAAGCTGGTCAGGCAACAAGCAGAATAACGTGGCCAGAATATCTTCCGTCTTATGGAATTCACTACATACAGGGTTAAATGGCCAGTGTTGTCATGTGGTGCCAATAGTTCTTTGACAAAAAAAAATGTTTGTCGTAATCTTTTGGAGTTAATCTAATACCTGTGGGGATATTTAAGGAATTTCGTAACTTGTTTTAAATTCTGTGTACATGTGTGGAGCTTAATTTAATTCCAAGGACTGGATATTGTCACCGACTTTAACATCTGGGTCAGTTACAACGTTTACAACCCAGCGTGCTTTGTGGGGTGTTTGACCCTTACTAAAGGTTTAGGGTGTGGATTTATGAAAACTAGATACAGTATATACATTTGTATTTATGAGCCGGAAAAAGATTGTCTGTAGATTCTAGCAGGTAGGCTGAACACCTGTGTACCGAGCTGTGAAGAGATTATCTGTCTGTGTGTGTGGGTCTACGTATATGTATACCCCTTATACCTGATAACTTTACCCTGTGTCAACGACTGTATGTATATATGATATTTACAGCAATATATTCCAGCATTTCATATTGCGATTGTTTACCTTGTGCACGATCCCTGTACACATATCGTAGAGCGCCCATTCAGCTGATGATTTATCTATGGGTGTCCCATGCCAGCTTACAACTGTGACAAATGTGCTCATATTTACAACGTAAAATACATCTTTTGAAAATGCTGTGTGGACATACAGGTTAATACACTTGGAATTTTTTACAATTTTTTCGCATTTTCATCGGATGCCCTCTTATATGTTGGACAGACACTGGATTGCAACACACATGATTAAATCACTCACGGAGTAAGATCTTTATAATACCATACAGGTTGACCTTGATGATAGTATAAGGAAAAATCGTGCCAGTCACAACGTTGTGTCATTAAGGAACAGAAATTTGTGAAAATCCAGTATTGTATGATACATACCTGATGCGGTCAGTGCTGTGGTTTCAGTGCAAGATGATGTTGCATTCCGTGTATTAAGCCACAGGATTCGACGCTTTATCTAATTCATTAAAGGATGTCAGACGCAGATGTCATCCTGACTTGATTATACACCTAGACAGCTAGGACTTCATCAACAGTGGAAATACAAATATTAATCATTTCCAGTGATATCACTTTTAAACACTAAACTAAGGAAGGGTCTGAGGACTGTTTATCGCCAACTCATGACCGATATTCTGATTGGTGGATAGATATCACACCTGTGTTTATACTGTACGCGAAACAGATGGACCGGCTACATTAGTGTCTGTAGTCTTGTCTGGAACACAATAACATCTCCACAAGTCATCTGGAAATACACTTGGAGAACATATGTATATATACACATATGAAATTTATATTCGAAAGAAGGAAAAGTGTATTATATATCTAGATCTTTGTGAGTTCAAATTTTATTGATGGTCAAGCCTCAATCCAATTACTTAAAGGAACGGAAAAAAGTGTCTTGTTTGGAAAACAATGGCAGCTTCTCAAATCAACTGGAAATACTTGTAAATCAAAAACATTATTAGTGCTGTGGAAATTTTGAAGAGAAGCACAATCGGAGGGTCACAAATTAAAACAAAGCATTCATGCAATTTGTGAATGTTTATGTGCAGTGCTGTTCTTGTGTTTATCAAAGATCGATTACAGTGATGCAAGGACGAGTTTATGAATAATTTTTAAAAGATTTATTGTGTTTGCTGATGGCCAATAAACGATGAAAATTTTGTCTGTAGTTTCGTGAACAATCAATATCATCTGAGTCACTCATCAAGAAACCTGAAACAGTTTATTGAATAGCAGATATAATTTCCATTGAAGGATCGTGAAACTGCATACATGTAATTGCGGCAGACATATCGATTAATAATCGCCACGAATCGCATGGTTACTCGGTGAACTAGTTTATCAAATTACAGTGTCCTAAAAATAAGACCATCTATCATATTTTTATTTGTATTGGAACAAGAAGTTGTTGAGAAAAGAAGAAAATTTACGGAAAACTGATTTATTCACGTGCAGTGTATAAATAGTGTACGTAAGCAACTACCGATTTTGCGCGTCAGATCAAGTATAAAATTCTTACTTGGTAGTCGGATTCAATAATTCTTAACAGTTGAATATGGCCACCACCACTAGCAGGACAACAAGTAGAGGCAACCTTCGCTCTGGTAAACCAACGCGCGAGATGCTACGTCTGCAGTCGCTCAACGACAATACAGAAAGCAATTTGTTCCAACGGAGACGTCTTAATTTTGGAGGCGAAGATGAGGGTCACTATTCCACTATCAATGGTATAGATGGAACGGCTGTACAACCTAACGGAGATAAAAGGTATTGATGTGAATTCAAAATTGTTTTATCTTAAACTTAGTTCTAAGAATGCTTTCGGTGAGTACTAGTTTAAACAGAATGTTTAAGGCGGGGATCTGTATTTGGAACGTATATATATTGATCTAGAGCAGCTGGAATAATGACTACTTCACAAGAATCTAGTTTTGATTAGAGCAAAAAATTTTGTGTGAAATATATGTATGATCCTTTTCTTAGGATCAAACATTTTTTTTTATTTTTAAAATTTTAGAAATTACATTTGCCGTCAAAGTCAGTATTAAAAATGTTAAAGTAAAAACAAACACGCTTACAAGGGTAACATTCTTTGCCAGCTGTCATATGTTTTCTTAAAATATTTGCGTAAATTGACCTCCAAATATTACAGTCAATCCAGCTTATAAATAATATTAATATGATTTCACTTTCATGTATCCATATTTCTGAAATATAAGTTGTTATAGGTCTAAAGTATACGTTTGTACTGAAAAAGTGGAAAGGAATATTTGTTGTATGGACTCGTGTTAGGTTGAGTCTTTTTGTACATGTATACTACGATTGTTCATGTCTACCGCTGTACATATATACATGTACCGATGTGATAAATATATATATATATATGCGTATCACCTGGCTGCGAGGGTGAAGGACTTCTGTCCGCCTGAGGCTTGAATAAGCAATACCAGTAACCTGTACATGTACATGTTTAGCATTTTATTAACCTGATGGTTTTTGTTTTAATGTTAATCTGTTGATAACATGATAAAACGTTATGGAAGTCAGAGTCTAGATCTTTACAAATGAACTATATATAGTGAAACTAAGTACCTGAAAAACAACATAATGTGAATGTATAAGGTTCTGGACGTGTGAGTGAAAACTATCATTATTATTAATTAGGAATATTGTAAAGTTTACAAGCTTCTGGTTTGTTGAGCTTCATTAATCAGTAAAGCTTACTAATACTCGAAGCTAAATTTTGAATCAATGATTTAAAATGAAAAATATAGTTCAAAAAGCGGGTGTTCCAGAAACAGGTTTGTCCGTGTGTCACTGCATGCCACAAATCATATGGCATCCCATCGTACAACACTTCCTACTGGAGTTTTCAACCTAATTTCTTAAAACTTAACTGTTTAGTGGCCACACTGTTAAATTATCCACCAGCTGTTGTTATTTTTTTTTAGATGAGATTATTTTATCAGAGTTATGCCCCTTTTACAAAATTGTTGGCGTACTAGTAACTCCTCCTACAGTTTTCAAATGAATTTTGTGAAATTCAACGGTTATAATCACCCCTCTCTGAAGTTGTGCACATGGACTTCATTTTTAGGTCACCTGAGACAAAGTCTCAAGTGACCTATTGTGATCGCCTTTTGTCCGCCGACGTCGGTCGTCCATCGTACGTCATGCGTCCGTAAACAATTTACATTTTCAACTTCTTCTCCAAAACCCCTGAACCAATTTCAATGAAATTTTGCAGAAACCTTCCATGGCCAAAGGTCAACAAAAATTGTGGCTAAGCGCCTGAGGGGCGGAGCCAAAAAGGGTCAAACTGGGGTCAGTGTGCTAAAATTTCGTCATTTTCCTTGTTTAGAATCAGAGGTGCTAGTTTCAAATACTTTTCAGTCTTAAATATGTATGCTAGTTATTGAATAAGGTGGTTTTATTGTTTTTTGTCACTTTGAATAATATTTCTGTTCATCAACTCTCTGTATAAATATATCAGAAATCAGGTGACCGTTAAGGCCCATGGCCCTCTTGTTTTCATTATGTTTAATTTTATGGGAGATATACCCCCTTTTGTAAATTAATATTCAAGTATTCATTCTGATTTACATCATGTGCAGAATGATGCTCTTAAAACCTTTTAAATTCTGTGTACATATGTGGAGCTTTAAAACCTCATAAAACCCTTTAACAGACTTCAATAAAATAGCTTATTTTGTCATCACTTGATAAATATACATTACAAACTGCTTTATTTTAGTTTTATTTGGGAGTGGGGTATTTAAGATAGCCTTACAGTGTCTTATAATACAATTTTAGTTTAAATTGTTTTAACTTATTCACCCTGAAATTTCATAATGAACTATTCCAACCTTTGAATTGGAAGAGTTCAAATGTATCTTCAGGGTCGAATGAGTTAACTTGTTTAATACTTAAGGGTTTGATGTAATCTCCCTTATTACTGGTTTAATCGTAATCCTTTTAATCTGATACTTGTTTACTGTATACTGGTACTGATATTCTCCGAACCTCTTTACCTCGGGGTACATTAGAAAATCTCTTATATCTTGTTTGTTTACCATACATCAGCATTTTTCAATTCTCGATACCCGGGTAAAAACATTTGAATGAGGGCTGCAGATTAAATACCTTGATATCAGGTATTGATCCAGGTAGATGGGCAAATACTTGGCTTCTATAAAAGTCTGGAGATCTAGTAGGTTAATGATAGCCCCTCAATGATACGAACTGTAGGTCGCTTGTAATCCTACTACATGTAGGGACCAGCCGTGACTTGACATCAATATTAGAAAGGTTGTTGAAATAAAGAAGGTTTTTAAATGAAAGAGGAAAAAAAAATGATCTAATTTTGCAAAATAAATTATGATATTAAGTCCACACAGCAAAGGAAGACCACATGATGAAATATTATAAAATGACTGATGTTTCCTAAAATCATTGTTTATCATCCCCTGGCCCTACTTATTCTATAGGGTGGCCGCCAGGGCAGTCAGAAGTTACAAGAATGTGCAGCGAAAAAAAAATGAAATTCCTTTGTTACAGAACTGATTTTTTAAAATTCCCAGTCTTCAAAAATTTTGCAATATTTTCCAATTTGAAAATGTACAGGTATGATAGTAGTTTCTGGTCATGTGAGAATGAGCTTAACATACATGTATGAAAAATTGCTTGTGGTATACATAGTACTGTACCTGTGACTC
This sequence comes from Mizuhopecten yessoensis, assembly GCF_002113885.1. Taxonomy (NCBI): domain Eukaryota; kingdom Metazoa; phylum Mollusca; class Bivalvia; order Pectinida; family Pectinidae; genus Mizuhopecten; species Mizuhopecten yessoensis. Next base: position 320,407 of record NW_018408863.1, on the reverse strand, counting down.
TAAATGGCAATTTAACACTCACTGACTTAAATTTCATGGATGAAGTACTGAAGAAAAGAAATAACTTATCCCTGAAAAAGTTTTGAACTTCTGAGTTATAAAGTCTTTATATGCCTCATTTGCCCACAAAGTTTTGCTCTCTGACTCTGGTATTTGACAATTTGAGGTTTTGTTGAATCACAAAACATTTAATCTTTTCTTACCTCTTAGAAGGGTTAAGTGAAAACTTTGTGTTTGTATCAATCTTATCAACGCATGATCTTGTATCGATAATCTTTGATGGATATAGGAGAGTTTATCTTAGTAAGTCTCACCCAGGTGTCGACATATATTGTATATAAGCTGACAATTAGTCCTTTCACGCCTAAGATACTTTGGTAGACTCTACCACTCATTTATTAGGATGAGTCCATTATGGTCTACAGAGGTGAAAGGGATAGTGTACACAATATAAAAAGCAAAATTTGCAGTATTGCTGTAAAATACAAAACAGAATTGTATTTTCTAATAACTCATTCACCCCTGAATACACTTTTGAACTCTTCTACTGTTCAGAGGTTGGAATAGTTCATTATGAAATTTCAGGGGTGAATAAGTTAATTATATAGCTGAAAATTTTAAATATTGTGCACAGGTAAAATTTATCTTCAATATGTTGTATTATTTTCAGGGCAAGTGGTTTTTGGGATATGCATAACCTTTATTATAGTACAATGTCTTAAACCAGGACTCTCTCTAGTCCCCAGTTTTGTCTAAACTGGCCAAATATTGTCAGTGTAGATAGATGAAATCCAGAGATCTGTGCAAACTGGCCAAATTATGAGGTCCAAGGGCTGAATAAAAAGAGTGCACTTTAGTACACGATACAGGTCAAATCTACAATTTTTTAAGAGACAACCTAGTGGAATATTTAAAGTAGTTTCTTAACTGTGAATTTAGTCTCACCTGATTGGCTAGATCTGTCCATGCACGTGACATATATGATGGCATTGATGTTGGAGGAGCAAGTGTTTTATAATGATCAGCTTTTATGTTTATCGTTGGTTCATTATGACTGGGACAATAGCTCCTGAAACTATAGCTTGGTAGAATGAGCTATATACTGGAAAAGAGCATCTGTCTTTCCATTTAGGACAATAGAAATGGGTTTAGTTTTGAAAATAGGGACAAATATATGTACAGAAATAATGAATAGTAAAATTAATAAAAAGCTTTGCAGGGATGAGAAATGGTGGTGGTGGTAAAGTTTCCTCATTAGATGTGGTCTCTTATTTGACAGTATTACTTTAAATACCTGTAGGGCTGGTCTAAATCTCCCACTAGAAGATTTAACAGGCTTTGTAGGAACTCTCCAGTCATTTGTATGTGGCTTGCTAGACTGAGTCCAATGTCAGTGTGGTATCAAGTAAAATCTGTTTGAAATTACTTCATAAAAACAAGTTCAAACTATCAAAGCTGTGAATCTTCTGATCAAGTTGAATATTATCAGAATGTGGTATCTTGGACTTTTTTTTCCAGAGAAAGTATAATTTACTAAAAAACACACCTCATGATGAATTCCATTTGCAGGCAATAAATGCTGTACATTTATAAATTAAAGTCCGTTTCAACATTACATTATTTCATGGATGACTTAACATCTGGTGACTAAAAATTCACGACAGAAATACATTCCCTACAAATTTTTTATTTAGGACCTTACAGTCGTGTATGGAGAATTAGCACATTTAGTTGGGTTGAATAACTAGAAGATCATAGACAGGGTGGGGAATATCTTTTCAACTCTTGTACAACTTTTATGAATGAAATGTGTACAAGTCTGGCATCAGTCCAAACAGAGGCTCATTAGGGACGTGTAGTTGACCCTCCTGGCATGGCTTAAAAGAAATAAATTCTAAAGTAACTTTGAAACAAATTTCTGAGGGGTCGAATTTCCCTATCTTGCACCCCTGGTGTAAATTAAATAGTACATTTTAGCGCAATAGATTTTTACAAAACAATTGAGTATAAATCACAATGTCAAAACAATGAAAAATACGTGATCTGCACATAAGGATCTGAGATTTAGCGAGCAGGTGTGTCCATATTCTTAAAATACAAATAGTTTAGGGTTTCTTTGTTACGATAAATAATGATTATGAACGATATGGATACATTGTCTCCAACATGTACACCTAACCTTGTCATTGTCATTGTGTCTATTATGCGGCAAAAGATACCGTTCATGTATTACAAAAGATAACAAAGGGAGGTCTGAAATTTGATCTGGTTGGTTATTTAACTTATTCACTATAAATGTTGTAAAGTAGATACATTAACAAACGAAATGTCGACATGAAGTACGTGCTCTTTTATAAGTCAAGAATGTAAGTATACATGTATAGGTACAGTGTACACCTATATACTTTACCCTAGAATGATGGCTTTGAACATTAAAGAATTTTGATGCAACTTTTAGTAAATGTACCATAATTATAAGGCAATAGTTAGGTAACAGTGAAATTTAAAAAAAAAAAGGAATATATTTTAATTTTTTGAGGTAGAAGATGAGTCGCCCCTATATAACACCTGGTACACTATATACCACGGTAGTATATATATATAGCTTTCTAAGCTGTAACCCCTAAATGGTTATAATATAATTTGTGAAGCCTATAATGTAGCAATGTTTACTCCCCTGAAATGTATACAACTTCATTTTTAATTTCAGTGTAGATGTGTATATCATAGTTATATGACAATAAGCCCATGTCTGGTAATAAGCCCACCCACATACAATATTGCAGTTGAGTTAAGGATGTACACCCCTGAGAAGTCAGAAATTTCCTGTATTTAACTTTTTTTCTTATATGGATTTTTGGAAAAAGGAGTTAATGGCATAGTATAAAATGCAAACAAAACTATATGTCGTCGGTGTATTCGTTTTTGTGCTATGATCGGTCAAAGATACCAATTTAACACAACATGTGATTTTAGTTTTTTTGGGGTTTTGACCATTTGCAGAACAAATTCATACAATTTCTTCCAAGTGTGTTATCAGATACATTTGTATGTATGAATGTTTGTAGAATTGATGAAAATATTATTTTCTTTTAATTTATGGAAGTAAAATTTCTTAATCCTATGCTTTTAACTCAGAAAGCCGATTTGAGTTACCCCTACCCCCTATTTTATAATGAAAAAATACTCATTTTTTACCATTTTTTTGCAGATTAAACGCTTGATAGAAAAAGTTCTGGTATTAAACTTTTTTTAATATTTAATGAATTAAATGAAAATGTGTTTCTCGTTCTAAAATATCTACAAAAATGAGGGGTCAGTGTGCTTCTTTTTTTGTCCCATTATCCTTTGTGTTTTTTTTTACCTTTTTCGGGGTCAAAAATCAAAAGTGCTTCAGTAACACTAAATACGTAACAAAAATATCAATAATGTATAATTTTCCAGTTTCTTGCATATTATTTTTATCATATTGAACATTATAAAGTTGTACAGCAAAATTGAACCTTCAGCTACAATTAAAAATGGCGACACAATGACAATTTAAGTGATCAATCTAGTGTCAAAAAAGTTGAAATTTTGGCCTTTTTTGAAGCGCAAGAAATACACATTAAAACACATTTTCAAAATGGCCGCCAAATTGGTATTTTTTAAAAATCCTTGTAAAAAATGTTCTACAAACAACAGGCATCTAGTTTTTTGACATATTTTTCAGGTGCGTGTTTGCTAATAAACTTGATCGTAATTTGTTAAATATTACAAAAACCTATTACACCAGATCAAAACGAGACTTGAATGTGATTGAAACCTCAGAAGAGTACATCCTTAAGCAAATGCTACATTTCATTGTTCTATATAAGCCCACCCTCCACTTTAAGTCAAAGAGTATGTGTTGGCCCTTTAAGGTTTTTGCTGGATAGTATGGTATTAACAGGACATTTTCACATGAATTAGAATAAATTTATTCATCTATTCAAGCACAAATCACAATATACCAATTTTTGTAATATTTCTGTTGACCGTAAATGTGTATAACTGGAGCATGATTGGTAGGCGATAACAGAATGATGATAGCATTATACTGTATCAAGTATCTATAATGCATATTTATATACAGATCTAGAGATGGGAATGTAAATAGACCCATTATACGAATCATTTGACACAGCACATACAAAATACCTCCTATACAATGCCAGGTTTTATATAATCATGTGAAATTCAAATCCACACAGACTGCATGCATACTATATATTTAGTACTTTCATGCCTCAGCAATCCAGGTTATACAAAATAGACGATGCAATAAGAAAAAATAGATAAAAGTATGGTGAACTACATCCTGGACAGAATAATATCTATTTAATCCCATTTCTATCCAGTATTTTTCCTGCCTTTATATTTGGGGCCTAATTGAGGCCCCTATTTCCAATTGTGTATGTTGTGTATTTTTTCCCAATAAAGTCCGAAAAAAATCCACAATTCTCATTGATATTTTTTTACGTGAAAGAGAACAAAATAACAGGAATAATTTTGGTTCGTTGATTAAACAAGCTAGTCTTTCCCAGTTTCCCACATACACCACACAAAAAAATCTGAATTCCAGCTAGGTGGCAATTTCCGAAATCGGCCAGAAAAATCACTGCTACCTGTCACAGTTACTTCCCTTGGTTTTACTCTGAAAGACCTTAGCTGTTACTGAACAGGAGCTGATCATGAGAAATTTGATGCATTCCTCGTCACCTACATGTTACCATATCCTTCCTGCAATCGAAGGCCCCCGTCACAAACACAATAGGGTGTGCATTATGCCTTGTTTCCTGCAGCACATATGACTACAGGAATCAAGATATGATATTTCACGCAGATGATTTGATCACTTATATTCTTCCCTGTGTGTGTGACAGTACTTTTTGGAACCATATTTCATACATGTTAAATTCTTATGGAGAAGATCACAGTAAGTTCATCAATTATTGTTTTTTGGGCGGGGGGCGGGATTTAGTAACTGCAGGTCCATTATAACATGCTCGTTGTCCACTTTTTGTGTACATGCCAACAATTATAATATGTTTATAGTACAGCATCCTTCAGAAAGGAGCATTTAGTTTGGTTATATAATTAGCATTGGGAGATATATTGCAATAAAAAAAGTTTTGCAAAAGAAAAAAGTAAGGTAACTTTGTGCAAGAGATTGATTTTGACGACGTTGCAGCTGTTACTGGGTAATATTATATACTGTCTCTCATTAGTACATGTGGGTATACCCTTAAAGAATGTACTGAATATATATTTATAGATGTATATGTGATCGCCATCAATAATCAAAATTATCTGCAATGTTCACTTGTAGAATTTTGTCTCTGGTGGAAATTTAACAGACCTTCCTGTCTTATAATGTGTACGAAAGCAGAAATGCAGTTATTTTCAGACTTTGTCATGATCAATTACTTTCAGGTTTATCTATTTACCAGTGTGCACTTTGTATAAAAAGGATAAATTAGGTCAGGGAATCATTTGATGATAATAAATCATAATAAACTGGCCCTGCATGGGGATCATGCTTCATATTCTGTGTCCATGATAGCTTATAGATGTGTCAATTTGGTAATTATTTAGGTCACCATGCACGGAAGTGCTCTACTATCACAAGTTGACCCTTTCAATGGTCATCTAGGTCATGAAGTTATAAAATGTTTTTGTCATTACTACTTTTATGAAATATTTTGAAGTCATTGCATGTTTACAGAGGCACTTTTCTATACAAATGACATCTTGTGTTGCAATATTTTACGGAATTATTATAAGTTGTTCAGAATAGGATTTTTTGAAAACAAAGATAGAAATAAAAGAGAATGGCAAAAGCTGCAACAGTGGAACTCTGGAATCATCCACTACTAAATCTGTATTTAACTGATGTTGTTGTCCAGGAATTACAAATGCACAGAATCAAAATGAGAGATGAACAAATTGGCAAGGGAAGTAACTCTGAGCCAGAAAAAAATCCAATCTCAGGAATCATCTACTACTGAATCTGTATTTAACTGATGTTGTTATCCAGGAATTACAAATGCACAGAATCAAAATGAAATGTGAATGTTTTGGCAAGGGAAGTAACTCTGAGCCAGAAAAAAAATTCTTTCTGTTGCTTCTGTCTTCTACATTTTTTAATGTAAAGAGAGCTAGAATGACCCAAGTTGAACTTTGCAATTACAACTGGTGCAGTGGTTGCCATTACCTTAAACACGACATGTTGGTACAATGAATATTTTTGTTCCTTTCAGTAAAAGCATGTCCCTTGGGAGCTCTGTGTGCCACCGTTGCAATGAAGGCTTCGGTCCGAGTGAGCAGATCATGAACTCTAACGGGGAGATATGGCACACCAAGTGTTTTGTGTAAGTATTACAGTACTGGATCAGGTAAGTCTTTGTCTGTTACAGGATACACTATAGTGTACCATGGAAGCTTAACTCAGGAATCTGGACTCAATTGGTCAATGTGGAAAACTTCTTTTAACTCATTCACCCCCTTAAGCCACATTTGAACCTTTCTGAATCGAAGATTAGGCAAGTCCAGTTTATTTAACTCATTCACCCTTGAAATTTTATAATGAATTATTCCAACCTTTGAATTGGAAGAGTTCAAATGTGTCTTCCGGGGTGAATGGGTTAAATATGTAGGGGTGAATGAGTTGAGATGCACTTGATGCGGAGGTCCTAATGCACGAGAAACCGGATTCCTGGATATCTGAAAAGAATAAATATATTATGTCATTAAATTATTAGAACGAAACATTTTGTAATACTGTGTCATGTACAACTTCCTGTACATAAATTGAAACTTGAAAGATATAAAATTTGAAAAGAATGCTTCAGATGATATTTACAAGTGGTAATTGATAATTGAATATATACACATGTAACATGTATATGATTTTACACACAATGTTACTTGAAATGACATAACAGGTTTGGAGATGGACATAATTTCAATCTTATATATATTTTAGCCATTTTTATTTTTTTTAAATCTAGCCTGATACAAATTAGTTTTAACAGTAATGTAGTTATCTTAATATAGACAGTATTCTCGGAACATTCGTGCACAGCAAGGAACCAGTATAATTAAAATTTGACTTGTAATTCCGCTCCTCTAAGACTCCAATACAAGATCTAACAATGCACCATTTACAAGCGAAATTACAAGTCTAATTTTAATTAGAATGAGCAAGGAACCTATGAATTAGTTTGAATACAATGCTTGTGTCTGTCTAGAACAGGTGATTGGCATGGTACAGTACTGTATAGCCAGATAACCTGTATGTACATCTGTTAGTTAGTATTGTAAACCTGAAAACTAGTTGATGGATGTGTGTGTGTCGAGTCACCTGGCTGGCATGGTGTAGATGGATTAAGACTACAGCAAATGTTAGCCATAGATTTGATGGATGCGTGTGTACTTTTTAGAATGTGTGATAATTACTGTCGTACATTTGTTGTAAAATAGGTAGAGAAAATAGTTTAATGAATGCAAGTTTGAAGATTTACAAATTACATCATTATGTATCCTTCACAGTATGCATAAAATATAGACATTTATACAAATAGCTGTCAAATGTCATCATAATTAGTTAAATAATTTAAAATTTGATAATTGTTTTGTGAAAAGCATCATCATTAGGATTTTTGAGATATCAAATGTAGTGGACACATATTATTTAATTAACCCTTTCACCCCTATGTAACTTAAGTAGACTCTACTACCTGTGATATGGATGAGTCCATTATAATGGTCTACAGTGTTGAAAGGGTCAATACAGTGCATTCCTTTTAATATCATGTACCATTAAATGGAAGCATGATATAAAGAGAAATATGATATTAAGCAGTGTGCTATTAAGTGAAGTCCACAATATTATCAGTGCATACATTATGGGAGCTACATTGTATGTTCTATAGGATATCAAAGAGATATATAGATTTTACATCATGATAAATCCATGTACCATATTTGACCTTTTTCTGCCCATGTTCCTTTAAATGCCTTTCAAGAATTTTAACTGTTAAACACTTTTCTGTCCCAATATCATTGTGTACTTTGTATTATAAGACATGGCTGATATTTTATATGTTCAAAGCATCAAAAACAGGGCAATTTGTACGAACATGGGTGTTAATTATGTTGTATACGGTAGCTTGGTTTGACTACATATATACTAGCTCTGATAGAAAAACCCATGTGATCAATTTATTCTGCACATTAATGTACACAGGCATCTGCAAGCCATGCATTGCCATTGGCAGTAACTGTACATGTATTTACATTTAATGATAAAAAAACCTGATGTTTAAACTAAAACAGACCACTTTATTACGAAACCAAATACAGTAGATTTGTAATGTTATTATCAATTTTCCTTTTAATGTTAAAATACTAAATATAGTTTGAATTTTTGAATATAAAACTCATTATGGGACCATCAGATCATTAATTTTGTTCCTGTTAAAAGATTGAAAAGTATGTATTGACAGAGCTATAATATGCACAGTTTGGTACATCCTTGATACTCCAATGGTTACCCGAACTGTCGCTCTCTGCACCTCTGGAATATGTCATAGCAAAATTGAAGGTACACCAGCATTACAACCCTGAAGTATATGTGCTGCACACATATTAAAAAAAATTACTTCACTAGTATTCTCCGATATTCTTATGATTACACGTCAATACTCGTACTAAAATCTTTGAAAATATTTTTAAAATACTAAATTACAGTTAAATAAAAATAAACTCTCTTAAAATGTACATTTTGATATAGCTTATTATAGGTTCATGTTATATTAATGTTCTCTTGGTTGTCTGTCAGTGTTATTTTGTATTGATGAAGTGTACATATTTAACTGTGTAAAGGTGGTGCATGGCCAAGTGGTTAACCCATTCATCACTGTAGAACATAATGGACTCATCCATATCAATGCATTGCAGAGTCTAATGAAGCTACATAGGGGTGAAAGGGTTAAGGTGTCTGACATTCTGCTACCACTTTCCCTCCACCACTGGGTCGTGGGTTCGAGACCTATACGTGGGGCAGTCGCCAGGTACTGGCCATAGGTCGTTGGTTTTTCCCCAGGAACTCCGGCTTTCCTCCACTACCAAAACCTGACACGTCCTTAAATGACCATAGCTGTTAATAGGATGTAAAACACAAACAAACCAAACAAATAAATGGTGTAAAACACATTTAATCCCTGATACCTCCACTTTCTTGGGTAAAAACAAAGGAGATATATCTTAGCTTCCAGACATGAAAATAACTTAAATGTTAGAAAAAAGTGGGGTCTGATTTTGTAAATTTTAATGCTTGTTACATTGATTTATTGCATATAACATCATGTATTTTAATTATAAGATGTGTATCTCATTAAGGAAAGAAGTCTTGTAGCAGTGGGGCTTTTTAAACATGAAATAATTGATTGAATTCTATCATTCTAATTGTGAATATATCCTGTATTTATAGAAACCACCTTTAGGAAGTACATAAGTCAGTTTTTGATTGCAGGTGGTCTCTCAATACAGGTTCACTGAATATGAAAATAATTGTGATGCAAGTTTATAAGTGGTCTCTTAATACAGGTGGTCTCTTAATACAGGTGGTCTCTTGAGAATGTTTGACTACTTCTAGTAGGAGATTGTTTTCAATTTGGATTTGAGTTTTTAAAATGGTCTCTTTACACAGGCAGCTTCTTAATAGAGCTGGTCTCTTGAGCAGGCTTGACTGTGCTTCTAGCAGAAGATATCATTCAATTAGATTTGAGCTTTAAAATTGGTCACTTAATACAGACAGTCTCTCAATAGAGGTGGTCTCTTGAACAGGTTTGACTGATTCTAACAGGAGATTGTTTTCAATTTGGATTTTAGTTTTTCATGTGATCTCTTAATACAGAGAGTGACTCTTAATAGTGGTGGTCTCTTTAGCAGGTTTTGACTACTTCTAGCAAGAGTTTTTGAGCTTTAAAATTGATCTCCTTATACAGAGAGTCTCTTAACAGAGGTGGTCCCTTCAGCAGGTTTTGACTACTTCTAGCAGGAGATTTTTTTTCAATTTGGATGTTTAATATATAACCCACCTGACCATTATATTTACCTATCCCATATACAAGATAGTTTGTACACATAGTAATCTTATTACACTTGGTCTATATAAGGCTGCACTTGAACTGTAAATTCTTGTTAAGGCAAGGTGAAGTTTCAGGACTGCTGGGAATTCTAGTCAACTTTTTATGGCTGTTATCTTATCACATATTGTAGGGATGTGCAAATATTTGAAGTTGGCAGTTTTGTAAAACGAAGGTTGATCATGGTTTCATATACAGGCTGTTGACAGGAAGTGACCTTCTATGGTTATGTACTATTTAAATACATAAACTTTATAAAAAAAATCAACAATTATAAAACAAGTTTTCTCAGGTAACATTAACCACTCTTGTTGGCCGGGATGTTAGGGTGGGGGGGAGGAGTAGTCTAAATGTGTGAGGAAATCGGAGTACCCGGAGAAAACACATATTTAACTCATTTATCCCTGAAATTTCATAATGAACTATTCCAGCCTTTGATTTGAAAGAGTTCAAATCTGTTTTCAGGGGTGAATGAGTTAATGTAGTATTTGAAGTAAGTAGTATATTTTTAACCATATACTTTGTAGTAATTAATATCATCAAATTGAAATTGAAAATGAAATACTTTAATATAACAAAGCGAATCTGGATGAGATGCAACACTTATTAAATGTCACCAGGAACAAAATGTAGTATCTAAATTGGTTAAAGTTTTGATCCTGCTAGAGGTTGCATATGTACACTAAATGTAGATTTGGTGTTCTGGGCTAAACATTATAATCCCCCTGGCCACTAAAGATATACCTTCATAAGATGATGGCTTGAAATGGGTCTTGCGATATGAGTCTACCCATACATGCTGTGTCTAAAGACAACAGAACAGGACTATAGATGTCAGCATCTATTTTCACTGTTCTGGCTGAGGCACGCATGTTTGGAGTTCCTGAGGTTTCCAATTAAAAAGCTATCCCATATATTTTACTTAGTACATCTTTAAGGTAAGAGTCCACAACATCTACGAGAAGTGTCTTTTTTGATGAAATGTGCAGGCCAGCTGCATTAATGTACAATGGAAATTATTTAACTTTAATTTTACTTTTGATTCCACCATTGTAAGATAAATGGATTTGTGAGACAGTATGTTGTATAGATATATACAAGGGCACAGTTGGACAACTGGATTACTGGTGGCTTGATTAACTCGTTCACCTCTACACATTTAAATTAGACTTGCCCAGTCTTTGATTCGGTGAGGTTCAAATGTGACATTAGGGGTGAATGGGTTAGGAGACCTCACTGTACTTTAGCTGTATAACTGATCATGATATACTGGGGTGTATAAGTAAGGTTGGACCAGCTGACTGAATGTAATGTAATGTCTCGCTTTCAGTTTCAACAGGACATAGAAATATAAAAACAAACTGCCAACATTTTTCCTTCAATAGATCATATTTCACTAGACTGGTGTATCTCCTAAAGTTGAATATGAACACTGTGATGATTTTATGATCAGGAAAATTGAGGATTTAAAGGGGAGAGTCAAGTTCTCCATACATAAATAACCCATGGTTAATTTTATAGACAAATTTCTGTAGAGTTTGACACTTGATGGCTATAGGCAGTCACTGGTGTAAGACACTCCTGCTGCGGATCAAATGATGTATCATCTTTCCAGCACTGTGTCACGACTCACTACACCTGGTGTTGACAGCAATCAATGGTTCCATATAATACCCAGTGATATCAAATGTAGAGTGGGGTGAATGCAAAAGAAATTACCCCAAGCTGAACATACACAACTCAAATTGAGGCATATAGACTCATGATATAATGGGTAAATAGCCTGTTAATTGATGCTGGGATGAGGGCATTCAAGTTGGGGCATGTTTATGACCTTGACAATTTTAAAGTTTAAACCTGGGATCAATTGTGCTAAAATCTTTTAAACGGCTTCTTCTTTAGAAACATTGGGCCTATTAGTTAAAGAAACTGAGATGGAGGGTCATCCAAATTTGTTCAAACTAATGATCTTCGCCTACTTTAAATGTTAAGGTTAAAGGGAATCAAAAATGTGTCAATATATAACTTATCTGATTTTCAAGGAACCATGAGGCATATTCATAATACAGAATATGACACCTTATGAGGTGATAGGCAGTATGGATCTTTCCAATGAAAACCTACACTCACTCTCAAGGTCACATGGCTCAAATGCATTAAGCACCCCAACAACTTCCTCTATAGACTACAGAGCCATAAGGCTTAGTGTCATGGTATTTGAGTTGTTGCTTTCTGAACAAACAGTATTTTAGATTTGTTGAAATGAATGTCCAAAACTATCTTTCAAGGTCACAGGTGTCAAATCAATTGAAAACCTAAAGCAACTTCCTCTACAGAGCCATAAAGCTTAGGGTCATGATATCCCTGTTGTAGCTTTCTGTACCGACAGTATTTTAATTTGTTCAGATGAATGTCTTCAACTCCCTTTCAAGCTAACAAAGAAAAATGTAACATATTACGACCAATGGGCCTCTTGTTTATGAGGTTCCAAAGTGTACCAGAATTTGATAATTGTATTAAGTCAACAATATAAAAATATGTCGGTAGATTAAATGACAGATTAGTGACTGGCTAATGATGTTGGAATTCATATGAAGAACAGTAAAGTAACACGCGCTGATTATAACCTCACTTTAAACATAATATCTATATATAACTTACTAAAATGCATACCATTGTTGAATGATAGTTACATCAGATTATTGTTACTGCATTTTGCACATGTTCTCCCTCAAAGCAGGCATGTGTCCTTTTTGAAGTGTTATAGCATGCAAACATACATTTGTATTGAACATAAATGAATGTACGCATATAAATTACTCTCCTATGCATGATACATGTACATGTATTATCCCTCCTGATATATTCAGCTAGAATAAAATAAATACAAAATAAATAAGATTGATTTGTATCATCAGTTAAACGTAATCTGAAATGATTAAACATATATATACCTACATATTCTTGAAAAAAATGTTTTCCCGACCATTCTGAAATAGATGTTATAAATCTCCTTGTCTTCATATCACTTACAATGTTGCCATCAGGGTTTCAACAAAATTCGTAATTTACACAATTTATACAATTTTTTTTTACCATCATTAATATCTCCTTTATTTGTAATTTGATAATATTCTTTGTTACTTCCAAATTGTCAACTATTTTCACTGGAACCTTTTTGGAAGAAAAAGATTGACTATAAAAGCAGCAAAAAATTGGAATTCTAAGACTAAATTGTGAAGCCTTAAGCTAGCTATTTACATCATATGTAAATTGAAGTTCAGAGATGAATTAATTGCTTCCAATGTTGGAAATGCCCAAAATGCCTTAGGTGCATGCTCTAAGCTACGTTCTTGTATATGTTACACATGTAAGAATTTCGTATTTATGCATGCAGGCCAGTATTTATTTTAGCATGATACATATTTTGGTTACCATTTATGGCCTTTGGTAATGTTTTTATTAAATTTCTTATAATTAATTTGCTTCATCACTGTTTTATTTATCACTTTTGGTGTTTGGAAGAATTATTTACAACTTTCATGCTTATCATTATTATTTTTTCTTTGCTCAATCTTAATGCTTTTTGTTTATCTTGGTAATGTGCTGTTCATACACCAGTGAACTGCAGAAAAAGCCGTATGACTTGGCATGTGCAAAGTGCAGTGACTATCTAAATCCGTGGGAACAAATGATTAACTGCAACGGGCAAGTGTGGCACACCAAATGTTTCGTGTAAGTACTAACCCAGTACCACATGTGGGAGCTGCTAGAACCACATGCGGTAACCACCTACATTTTTTGTTGAGCTCATATATCAGAACACATGTTTATCCCTTTCACCACTGTAGACCATAATGGACTCGTCCATCATTCACCCCCTGAAATTTCGTAATGAACTATTCCAACCTTTGAATTGGAAGAGTTTAAAGATGTCTTCAGGGGTGAATGAGTTAAGTTCAATCTTCTTCGTGGTGTTTACTTGTTAACACTTTTTCGGCACCACATGTGGTTACCAATAACCACATACATACATTGTTGAGCTCTGTTACACATCTCTATTGGTTCCTATGTGTATAGGATCATGATTTAAACAAGCGTATTACAGATATTAAAACGTTTCATATATATACCTAAGTCTAGCTCTTATGACTTATGTAGTGTTTTCTTGCTCGGACATTTTTACCAGAACCACATGTGGTTTCCATTTTTTTTTCTTTTTTTTTCTCAAAGGTGTGGGAAGGTGGTGGTGGTCCAAGAAATCTGTGTTTCAAACAATCTTGTTTCAAACAATCTTACTGCTTTTGAATTTTCTAGTCAATGGGGGGGGGTGTCAGTGAAAAATGCATAAGGAATACATGTGTGTGGATAATGCAGAAAAAAATGCAGCACTTTTGCTTATAGGTATCAGGTGACATCAGCAAATCCAGCAACAATGTACATGTATATATATTACCCCCTAGTATTCTGGAGCAGCATATGGCATCAATGAAACATTGTTTTATTTAATTCATGGGGTTCACACTAACATGAACTTCAGGTAGAGACAGAATTAAGTCTGTGTTAAATGTTTATAATGACAAATTTAATAACATGTAAATACTTAATAAAAAAAACCTGGTCTGTTATTTTCATTTGTCACCTGTAAATAATGATTCTGTCAAATGGTATACTCAGATATATATATACTTTAATTAAAAAAAAGCAATCACCCCATGCCTATTTGATGTACAATGAAGCCATACACAATGTCTGTGATTGTAATTAATGTCACTTCTATTTTCGATGCATGCTGATTACCATAAAATAAATTGATTTAAAAGTTTATTTGCATTTCAATTTTCGTAAAAAAAAAAATTCAAAATATTTTTTTGCTGGTTTCAACCAGTACATGTACAAACATTTAAGCTGATGAAGAAGTCGTTCAGGGCAATAGAAATCCATTCTGATGGCCTGAGGCCTGTTCATTTGGGCCGAGGTAAAGAGAGAATCACGTACAGTATGTTTACTTTCCTGACAGACCATAATGACAGTGACATATAGTCAAATATACAATGGGAAAATGAGTGCTTAATTCTGTTTAAAACAGATTAACTTATTCACCCCTGAAATTTCATAATGAACCATGCAAACCTTTGAATTGGAAGAGTTCAAATGTGTCTTCAGGGGTGAATGAGTTAAAAAGACTACGGTTTCCATGAAACAGACATAAACATGTATGTCAGACCATGTAACGGGACAAATTTGTTCAATTTCAGGCAAAAACTTAATAAAAATTAAAGCACTTGATTGAAAAACTAATATTAATTATAAGTTCTCTGTTGATGCACTCACATTCTTATGCTTAAGCCTTAATGTCAAGGATGTATAGTCTTCTTCTGAATCTATGGAAGGCAGAAAAAAAAACGAAAAAAAGAAGGAAGATGAAATAATTAAAAAAAACACACTGTGTTCTACAGTAAAAATACCACATGGTTAGAGTAGGGTCAGAACCTAGACCTCTGATCATTCATTATACTGTTTCAACCAACTGAGCTATCTGTTCTATGGAGACATTGTGGCCCAGTTAATTGTGCTTCAGTCATATCCAGAACGAAATTCAGGGGAGGTTACTCTGAACAATTCTAGTGGAATTCTCTTGTGTTTTAAATTTTGTTGGTAGTCGGACAAGATTCCTTAACTGATAATTATTTCATTTGTATGTTTAGCCCTTTCACCACTGCAGACAATAATGGACTCATCCATATCAATGCATGAAAGAGTCTACTAAAGTTACATAGGGGTGAAAGGGTTAACATCGATATTGATAACAGTCATCTATTATCTACAGCTGTATTATACACAAGTTTATAAAATTGTGTACAAAGGGAAGGTATGAATTAAATTACAATACATGTATATTAAAATGTTCAAAAAATAATGTTGAGAAAGTCCATTCACCTTGTATTTCTTTATATAAATGTATATAAATGTGAATTCTCTCTAAGCTGGTAAACAAGGTGCAGAGCAGAAATTTTGTACAAATAGGTTAGTTCATGATGCTGTAATGATAGTTTTATGATGATTTAATGCAAATATCAAGGAATCGTTCATAAAATGCTACATTACATGAACATGAATAAATTCAAAATATTTAGATGTACGTAAAATGTCCTGTGTTAGCTCGCTCACGTTGTAAATAATATGGCAGAGAATGCAATTAACATTTTTGCCTTTCATATTTGGTAAAATATTTACTCGACCATAGCAAGGCTTGTGAACACTGCTTTACATGTTTCGAAGAAAATGGCAGCTGTTTGGTTTATATATGCAAAGACAGTTAAAGTGTTTTAATTGACAACTACAGTCGTAATACAAATTTAAAAAAAAACAATTCAATACTGAATGTCATTACAAGTGTATGTATTCAGACATCACATGTACAATTTTGACTCATTCACCCTAAAATTTCATAATGAACTATTCCAATCATCGAATTGGAAGAGTTCAAATGTGTCTTCAGGGGTGAATGACCAACATTTAAAAATTGTGAAAATTGTAAAATGATAAACTAGCTCAAATAAAATATGGGAATCAATGAAATGTTTGAAGATTATCGAATGCATCAATAGATTTATTTATTTATTTACGAGTGTTTGAAAGTTTTTTATTACAACATTGTCATTTATTATCTAATATTGAAATTTTTCTTTAAAACAAAATTTGCTTGAATGTTAATGTGCAAAATTCCAAAATTCAGAGCACTGGTCATGAATACAAGAAAGATGTAATTACTTCAATTCTGACACTTCACATTTTATAGAATATTTCAATCTGAAATAGGACACCAATTGATCACAGCATCTTGCACTACTTGAAACAGTTATATATGTTATTGAGTTGTGTGTGCATGATATTTTCATTTTTTTTATTTTGAGAATAAGATGTTTTGCTTTGTATTTTGATTTGCCAATATTTCAGTTACTATATGTTTTCTCTAGATCTGTGTGATTGATATTTCTGATAGGGAACTTCAGATAGATTTGACATGGATCGCGGAATCAGATAGAGTTACAGTGTGTTGGGATGAGTAGGTGTGTGTGCTGGTGTTTTGACTAGAAAGACGTAACCTCTTGAAATGCACCTATATAAGGTCATTAACAGTCAGTCAATATCAGTCACTTAGATTCAGATTGATAGCCTTATCCTGTATGTGTGAAAAAATCCATTAACATTTGTCCTTAAGCAACTGTAAGGACTGCTTCGATAGGCCTCTATTTAATTTCTTCTCTGCCTGAAAGGGAACATGAGGATAACAATTTAAAATGGTCCACCTTTTTACACCTAAACTGATTCTTCAGTTGAAAGTAAGTTCCTTTCAAAGAGGACTTTTTCACATGTACTGTCAGTATAAGTTCATCGTAAGAAGGCACTTAATTGATAAATCTACTACATAACGGTATTTGTAAACCGCCACTTAAAACAAACAACTTTGACCTCTTATTCTGAAAACTATGACTTGCATATTTGTAAAGAACTGTTTTAAATGTGCTGGAAAAATCGCTTGAATTATAAGTCTAGAAAAAGTCTGATGGGGACTCTGTCAGACTTCACAATGAAGTTGTTCACCCCTGAAATTTCAAAATGAACTATTCCAACCTTTGAATTAGGAAGAGTTCAAATGTGTCTTCAGGGGTGCAGAATTTAACATATTCCTCACATGAATTGAAATCTGTCTTCTAAAATGTACATTGCTATTTTCAAATCGTGGCTCATAACTATCAAGCATGTTTCCCTGTTTTAAACTTCAAGGCCTTCTCCCATTCATTTTACTCGTAATTATATACCTGGTATAACATCCTGTTTACCTGTACATGTGGAGATCCTGGCTTGAATGGCTTTATTGGGAATTAAGGCAATTAACATATGGTTACTGATCTGTATAAAACTCATGCAAATTATGCAATACCATAAACACTTTAAATGCTTGTGTAATCTCATACGGGGTGTTCTCAGTTCCCCCACTTTTAAGAGAACAAATTAAAGGAAGACAATGGCAAAGCATTTATGGTCTGTTTCATACTTAACTTACCTGTGTGGAAGCCTCTCATACTTGCCAACTCTCCCAATTTTGGAGGGAGACGCCTAATTTTGGACCCTTAAATTGAGCATTTTCAACCAGTGAATTTGCTAACCTATTTCTATTCTGATCTGATGATTTTATCTGAAAGAACAATTCAATTTAGGATTCCATTTAAAAGTGTATTATTTCCCCCAATGGTGTACCAAAATTGGTATTAAGAGAAAATCGACATAAAATCAGGTGATAATAATAGAATTGAATTGCATAGATTACATAGCAGGAAAAACGGTGCATCAAAAAAACATGATAATAACCGAAAAGTGACATTAATGGATGTGATATTAGACGAAATGTACTGTACCATTAGCCCGATTGTCCCTCCACCAGGCTCTTAGACCTGAAATTATTATTAAAGGTGGCTAGAATTAGGGGATTCAACTGCATATATTTAATATTTTGACCTAACATATATTATTTGAGAAGATTAAGTTGTTTAATATTTGCTTTTTTATAACTTTACAGATGTGCTCAGTGCTTCCAGCCGTTCCCAGAAGGAATCTTCTATGAGGTATAGTATTATAAAATTTTAGTTGATAATCATTGTTTCATTTATAATACAGTATTTTTTCAATGTCCAGAATCTGACTTGGTTCTCTTTTGTCAAAAATTTAACCCCATGTTAACTCATTCGCCCCTGAAATTTCATGATAAATTATTCCAACCTTTGAATTGGAAGAGTTCAAATGTGTCTTGAGGGGTGAATAAGTTAAACATATTTTACATGCACATAGTCTTGTATGAGAGTCCAAGTCTTCAGTATGGATTTTTCAGTTGAAATACAATATTTTGATTCTTAATGAAAACATCTGATGATTCTTTATCAAAATTTTTGACAAATTCAGCCAAAGAGTTTTGAAATTACTAGAGTATTTTTAAATCAGTTAAGAGTATCGGTTAGAAAGGTTGAGTCCATCATGATGTTTAGAAAATCACTAACATATAATACTTGTTTTTCAGTTCGAAGGCAGGAAATACTGTGAGCATGACTTCCACGTCCTGTTCGCTCCATGCTGTGGAAAGTGTGGTATGTAATAGTTTGTTTACATGTGATACTGATAGGCCAGGGGGGGCTGTGCTATCTATAGCTTTAAATGTAAAAGAAGACACATCTTTATTGGCTTCAAAATTTTCATCTCTG
Source organism: Mizuhopecten yessoensis (assembly GCF_002113885.1). Classification (NCBI taxonomy): domain Eukaryota; kingdom Metazoa; phylum Mollusca; class Bivalvia; order Pectinida; family Pectinidae; genus Mizuhopecten; species Mizuhopecten yessoensis. The sequence goes on along the minus strand of NW_018408863.1, from coordinate 300,975 downwards.
CCTTTTAGCTCATCTAACCCTAGAATCATGATATTATGCCAGTAACTTGCTGAAATTTAGTGAAACGAAATTCAGGAAATGAAAGACCATTTCAGTCAGACACATCAGAATTTAAAAGTAATGTGTTTGCAACTTCAATATTGTAAATATATCTTTCTCATGCTGTATATTTTACATATTTCCATACCTGTAGAATTTTGACTCTTGGACATTTTCATATTGGCATCCTGTTGCTGCATTATGTAGTTTTCATACTTTGTCAGTGACTGAGTGTTGTCAAGCACAAACTTGGTTTCTCATTTTCCTGGTAGTAAATTCTAAAAGCAAAAGTAGCAAATGTCTACAGCATAAACATCAGCTTAACCTTTAACGGTATGTTCCATGTGACCATGTCTAAATGATGTTTGCAGGGGAGTTCATCATCGGGCGTGTGATCAAGGCCATGAACGGCAGCTGGCACCCCAACTGTTTCAGGTGCGAGATCTGTACCGGACCACTGGCTGATGCGGGCTTCGTTAAAAACGCTGGAAGGTAGGTAAACTCGGATAATACAATTAGAAGTGCCAACCACTCTGTGTTTGTTTAGGTGAATATGACTGAAGGATCTAACATTGGAAACAGATTTTTCCAGATTGACTATAGTTTTGATAAATAATTTCTGAACGGAAAAACCTTACTTTGTAGGCCTTTTCAAGAAAAAATGATAGAGATGAAATAAACAATCATCAACCACAGTGTTCGGAGTGTTAAAATGCAACAAGTCTAAGGTTCGAACCCTGGACCTAAAATACTGTGGCTCTAACCAACTGAGCTATGTGGTAAACGGACGTTGTGCTACATTTATATCCAAAACAAAATAAGGGGAGGTAACTGTATATACAAAATACTACTTTTAGTATTTAACTGCATTGAATCCCCTCTCAGATTTTGATTTGTTCTAGGTACTGTATGTACTTAGAAAGAAGTGGTGAAAAAAAAGAAATCTGCTAAGAATTTACAAAATTAAATACGATGGTAATAAATACAGGATCAATACATCCAATTTTATTTTGATACTATTTATGTATCAAAAACCAGTAATGGTAAAGAAATATAAAAAATAGAAATTATATAAAAAGCCTGTGTTTATGTTAATCAGAGCACTGTGCCGAGAATGCAATGCCAAGGAGAAAGCCAAAGGACTGGGGAAATATGTCTGTCACAAGTGTCAGTGAGTATATTACGTAGCCAGAATTCAGCTTCAGGAAGTGGTCATCAGTGACAAAATTCAATCTTGTTCTGATGCTGATCACAAAGGATTTTTTGCTAAAATTTTAGATTGTTGTTAAATGATTCTAACCCTTTCACCCCTATGTAACTTAAGTAAAATCTTCCATGCATTGATGTGGGTGAGTCCATTATGGGCTACAGTGGTGAAAGGGTTAAGCATTTACTATGGACTTTGATATTTCACATGTTATATTTGTAGGCCTATTTCACATTCAGTATCGCCTTCCAGTTTTGTACCTCCTTGCATACATGTACATGTATGCACAGTGTTAATGTAATAAGTAAGAAAGATATAGACAAGTAATTAATTTGTAGCTTTTTGTTTTTGAATTTTGTTTCATTGTCTGAGACATGAAAAATTGATCAAAGAAATTTGGTACTGATCATCATTACAAAACATGTATATGAATGTAATAAACGGACGCGTAAAACAATTACTGCAAGCGTACATATAGTACTGCACTGACAACTATCTGTAGGATGCAGTGATTTGGTAATTGGCACGGAAGGCGCTAAAATAATATCAGTGCTAAAATAAGCATCTTTAAGTCTAATTTGTGATGTGTACAATAATTTAATATGCAAATATTAAATTAAATGTATATTCGTATGGTATAACAGAAAGAATTGTATAATTTATGTGATTATTAATTTTTCATAGCTCAATCATCGAGGAGGGCCACATCCGCTACAAAGGGGAGGCCTACCACCCATACCACTTCAACTGTTCTTCGTGCAGGTAAACTCTTAGTGACGTTAATGGATGAAATATTTTATAATCTTTTGCAGATATGGATTTAATATAATCTATCATCCCTTTAGGGAAAAAGGGGGGATCTTTATTAGGTGGATACTACTTAAATTGCCAGATACAAAGCTTGCTGAGGGTGAAACAAGAATTTCTCTTACCCTGGACAGGTGTTTCCACACAGTGTGAGATATTGTTATCTCTTACCCTGGACAGGTGTTTCCACACTTTTACTGGTGTGAGATTTCCTTTTCTCTTACCCTGGACAGGTGTTTCCACACTTTTACTGGTGTGAGATTTCCTTTTCTCTTACCCTGGACAGGTGTTTCCACACTTTTACTGGTGTGAGATTTCCTTTTCTCTTACCCTGGACAGGTGTTTCCACACTTTTACTGGTGTGAGATTTCCTTTTCTCTTACCCTGGACAGGTGTTTCCACACTTTTACTGGTGTGAGATTTCCTTTTCTCTTACCCTGGACAGGTGTTTCCACACTTTTACTGGTGTGAGATTTCCTTTTCTCTTACCCTGGACAGGTGTTTCCACACTTTTACTGGTGTGAGATTTCCTTTTCTCTTACCCTGGACAGGTGTTTCCACACTTTTACCGGTGTGAGATTTCCTTTTCTCTTACCCTTGACAGGTGTTTCTGCACTTTTACCGGTGTGAGATATCCTTTTCTCTTACCCTGGACAGGTGTTTCCACACTTTTACCGGTGTGAGATATCCTTTTCTCTTACCCTTGACAGGTGTATCTGCACTTTTACCGGTGTGAGATATCCTTTTCTCTTACCCTGGACAGGTGTTTCCACACTTTTACCGGTGTGAGATATCCTTTTCTCTTACCCTTGACAGGTGTATCTGCACTTTTACCGGTGTGAGATATCATTTTCTCTTACCCTGGACAGGTGTATCCGCACTTTTACCGGTGTGAGATTTCCTTGTCTCACCCTTAGGGTTGAGACGGAGGGATTCCCCTATTCATAACAATGGTATGACGTCATGTCAACAATCCATCAACGTCACGTCATGTCAACAATCCATCAACGTCACGTCACGTCAACCCTGAATTTAGCATGTAACGTTATCATTACATTATGTAAATGATGCACAGTGGGTGTATATGATACACAATGGGAGAACAGGGTGAGAGAAAAATAATCTCTCACTCCCTTGGGGGGGATATAGGATAATCTCAACCCTCGGGGAAAGATTTTGAAGTTGCCAAACACTCGATAAAGCAACTCGTGTTTGGCAACTTAAGAATCTCCAATCTCACCCCCAAGATTCTATTAATCTCACACCAGGAAAAATGTTGATACACCTGTTCAGATTTAGATACACCTGTTCAGATTTAGAGAATACTAGATCAATTTAAAATGCAGGGAAAATTATATGTGATACACATTTTGTTTCAATGTTTTCCATACAGTGCATCCTAATTGTATACCTTATATATTTTTCAGTGGGGAACTTAATGCGGATGCAAGAGAGAAGAATGGCGACCTGTTCTGTCTGCGTTGTCACGACAAAATGGGAATACCTATTTGTGGAGCCTGCAGGTATATTTCTTGACAGATTCCTTCTTTTACAAAAAAAGATTGTATAAATGATCAAGTAGTAATTCTATATAACCATGAATGTTTTTTATGAGTGAAATGTTTACTATAGTTAAAGTATGAGTTTGATGGATGTAGCAAGGTTTTGGTTCCCCTAGACCAGGTCTGTTCCCATGGTGAAGCCGAAGGAGTTAGGCCTGGTTGAGGGGAACCAGAAACTTGCTAAATCCCCCAAATCCCATACCGTAAGTGTTTATTATTCTGAATCAAAATGTATAGGCAAAGAATTTTTTCAAACCAAACTAAGTTCTAAAAACCTATCTATTCGTTAACCCTCTTACCACTGTAGACCGTAATGGACCTCCCCATATCAATGCATGGTAGAGTCTACTAAAGTTACAAAGGGGTAAAAGGGTTAATACAAATGTATTGTCTGCACCCGAGTCTTGTAATTGATAACAAGAAGGAGGGGTCTAGTCACTACAAGCTCCTCCCACATCTTGCCTGATTTATGCAGTCATTACTGCGAGGAAGATAGTCATACAGGGATGTTTTAGTTTTCAGATTAACACACAGTTGAAGTAGATGTATAACCTATGGTAATTCAAAACAATTTAACCCATTCACCCCTAAAGTCACATTTGAACCTTACCAAATCAATGACTGGTCAAGTCCAGTTTAGATATGTAGGGGTACCGGTGAAGGAGTTAAAGTAAAATATTGAATGAATATTATAACTATTTTTTGTGTGTGTTACAGGCGTCCAATTGAGGAAAGAGTGGTTCATGCCCTGGGAAAAGCTTGGCATGTAGAGGTAAGTTTTCTGATTAAATTAAAGCCTTTATATGAAGTTCTTGGCATTCATGGTATTGAAAAGGAATTTAATATCCATGAATGAAAATAGAAATTATAGTGATAAACTCAAACTTATTCCCAAATTCTTGCCAGTTCTCATTTGTAACTATAATATGGTTTGATTTTTAAAACAATATAATAATAACTAATAATAACAAATATTTTCTTGTTTTTTCAGCATTTTGTGTGTGCTAAGTGTGAGCGGCCATTCTTAGGCACCAGGCATTATGAGAAGAAAGGCTTGGCCTACTGTGAAACTCACTACCATCAGGTAATACTATCACAGCCTGCTAGCTTAATGCAATGCGAACCAATATTTTCAGTCTCAAATATTTTGTATTCAGTGAAATTTATAGTCAATAATGCACATGATAGAATTTTAAATGATCATTTTAACAAAACACAAAACTCATGTTAAAATTTTAAGCATAAGCTTCCCATAATCTTTTCCAAGTATTCTGATAATGAAATGCAACATCTGATAACGTCTGTGAAAAAAATGACAAATCTTCCCCTCTCCTCTGTGTCTATAAAAACGTAGACTAAAACAAGTGCCATTCTCTAGTGAAACAAAGTGAGACTTCGGACCAGTTGTCCTTTTTCGATTGCCGTTCAAAAATCCTCATATATTTTGATATTTTGGAAAGTCTGTGGTGGTTTTCCATAAGGATACAAGAGGATCAGACCAGGATGAAGGATTTATTTTAAAAAAATGACAACAAATTTCATTTTCATTGAATGTCCCGTTGAATACATCTCATTGCAGTATGTATTGTCATAGAGCGATTGTAAATTTTATATTTTATTGCTTGTTTCAGTTGTTTGGGAACATCTGCTTTGTATGCAATTGTGTGGTAGCAGGGGATGGTAAGTGTAACATTTCAGAGAAACAATTATAAAAAAGAAAACCTCATTTAAGGCGGTATGCTTCTTTTTACAAAAGAGTTCCATACAAAGTTAAATATATTTTATGAATGGCAATTTGGGCTGCAAATTAACCTGCAAAATTGAAAATGAAGGGAGATAACTCTCACACTAGCACAGGACTTTAAAATTCTATAAATGTCTTCTCTGCACGTGGATGGGGAGGAGATGTACAGTCCTTATCTCAGAATCCAAAAGGCTAATCTTTTGGAAATTTGACAAGGTGATTCACAGTTATATGTGGATATGCAAAAGGGCTTTAAAAAAAGTGTTTAATGTCAAAGTCATTTGTAATCACAGAATTATGCTTTGATTAGAAATAAAAGTATATAGCATGGCAGCGTAATGGTAAAATTGATTGTTCACACAATATCTTATCATGTTGGTCAGTAAATACGAAATTAACATATTCTCATAGAGCAAAAACATTCTTGTATTATAGAATATAATGGGTTTGTTCTATGATTTGTTACAGTTTTCAGTGCCTTTAACAAGTCATGGTGTGTTGGACATTTCGCCTGCTCCATCTGTGACAGGAAGATGAGTCACAAGTAAGTAAAATTACGTACAACCAGGTAATAGGTGTCGCATATCCGGTTGGTAAAAAAGGCAAAAATTATACTACTGTGAAAATTTCCCTGTAGATAATACATATATATAGTGTTTCATCATTCAGTTTTTCACACCTTAACCCTTTCAGTAATTTTTGAATTAGCTTTAATTTTTACAAAAAATATTTCCAGATGTATATGCAACAATCTTCAAAGTTGAAAGGAAAATTAATTTCCATGAGACTTAATACTATAAATTGCTTTATTTTTCCTCAAACTGTATATTAAATGAACCATGTCTGTAGTTTACAGATAACTTGGATTCATGATTAAGACTTAAGAGGATGCTATTTCAATTATTTGCAGTTATTTTCTGATGGAATACATTTTTGTGGAAATTTAAAAAATTCATGATTGAATCTCCTCACAGATATACTCAAAAGTTCATCTCTTGAACAGTTGAAAATAGCTTGACTTACTTAACATATTTTGTATTAACATCATTTAATGGTCAGGTTTTTTCTTTTGTTTTCCAGAACTAAATTTTTCGAATTTGATTTGAAGCCAGTTTGTCGAGTTTGTCACGAGAAGTTTCCGGCTGAGTTGAAGAAAAGACTGAAGAAATATCACGAAGAAGTAAACAAGAAATCATCCACTTAATTGTTGTCGGACACAAATAGGTAGTCAATGCTTTAAGTCATTAGTATTATGTATGAAATGTGTATTGTGTATTGAGAACCTGTCATTAAGGCTAACTTTTATAAGATGGAAAACAGTTACCTGTTACTGCCAAACCTATTTATTCAGTGTTTAAAATTATTTCCATTATGGAAGTAAAAACAATTATTCTACACAACTTAATGAATCGTTTCACTCATGATGTCCAAGAGTTTGATCGTCGGATTAATTTTTGAAATATTTCATTCGCAATTTCAAACATATGTCGGCAATCGTTTCATACCAGCTATAAGTGTTCATCTCACATCAGCATATAAATAAATACTTGACTAGCAATAATTTCAACAGAAATGTTTGGAATACAATTATTTAGGGGCCGGCGTTGCCAAGTGGTTAAGGCGTCTGACATTTTGCTACCACTAGCCCTCCACCACTGGGTCGCAGGTTTGAGACCTACGTGGGGCAGTCGCCAGGTATTGACCGTAGGTTGGTGTCTTTTGTCGGGTAACTCTGGCTTTCCTCCACCACCAAAACCTGGCACGTCCTTAAGTGACCATAGCTGTGAATAGGACGTAAAATTCAAACAAACCAAACAATTAATTAGTGCTGGCCTTAAAAAATTAATTGTTTAAGCTGATGTTAATCCATTATTTGATTAGGGCAAGCCTTTGTTTGCAGGTTCCTGTGTATTTATCCAATTCAGGTATTGAGTAAAAATTATAAGAAAAAAAACAAATATTTATTTTTTGTACAATTCTTTAATTGTTTCATATTTAAGGATGCATGCTACATTAATCCTGTGATTTATATTATAAATTTGTGTTATATTGGAGTTGTTCCCCTTAACAACCTTTCGGAAATCAGTATTTCCAAAGTGTTAATGGTAAATACCATTCAAAAATATTGTCGATAAATTAACTCATTCACCCCTGAAGACACATTTGAACTCTTACAATTCAAAGGTTGGAATAGTTCATTATGAAATTTCAGGGGTGAATGACCTTTATTGAAAGTGAGGGTAGCATACATCCTTAAGTTGTTATTGCTGAAGATAGAACATGAAAAGTAATTTTTTTCATGGAGATATTTTACATGAACAAAAATGCTTTTTTTATTTTTAATCAATTTTTGGGAAGTGTCATCGTCTGATTGATGTAAAAATGATTTTGTGTATATTAGCATTGATATATATATATTCTGTCAATTATTTTATTATTATTTGTGCCTTTCTTTCCACATGGTGCCATATGTCGGGACAAATTTTTCAACAAACTGAGGAGAATATTTGTCACTGGTGTATTTATGCCACACGTGTGAAATTTTACTTTAACACGTGTGGTTGAAGGGAGATAATTTGCAAAAAAATGTCAGGATGTTAATTAATCTGATTGATTTTCTTTACTTAAAGATAAATAAAACATCAAAGATTACCTAAAAGTGTCACAACAACTTTGTATATGGACACATTTTTGTGTTTCGATACTTATGATGCTGTTGATTCGATAACTTTTCTTCTAAAGTTAAAACGGCCCATATATACAATTGCCGGCAATGCCTTTTATTACATTATACTTGTATATGTTATATATGCATACCATATTTTTTTGAAATAGTTAATAAACTTAAGTTATCATTAGATGACTCCAGTATTGTCAGGTATTTTTCTTGCGGTAAATAGTGTTGAACCCTTTCACCACTGTAGACCATAATGGACTGATCCATATCAATGCATGGTTGAGTCTACTAAAGTTACATAGGGGTGAAAGGGTTAATTAAATGTTTAACTGATAAGAAGTGAAAAATACTCTTTGTTTACCTCACACAGGTTATGCATGAAAATCTACATTTATCCATAACCCTTTAGTTAGAATGATTGAAATGTTTTTATGAGTACAGTCCACTCATTGTTAGAAATTTTGACTCAATACTAAGTAACTTGCCATCAAGTTATTGTAGTAATGAGTCATTGGTGAGGTTTTTGAGTCATTAGTCAGTATTGACTTGTTTTAGAAGGTTTGAGTAATTACTCATTCTTAGAAATAAATGAGAACTCATTTTAGAAGTTATGAGTAAATTGCTCATTATTAGGAATATAGGAGTACTCATTTTTGAGGAATGAGTAATAACTCATTATTAGAGATAAATGAGTACCCATTTTTGAAGTAATGAGTAATTACTTATTATTAGAAATAAATAATTACTCGTTTAAGATTTTAGGAGCAATTACTTATTATTAGAAATATACGAGTAATAGTTTTGAGTAATTGCTGATTTTTATAAATATATGAGTACTTGTTTTAGAATTTTTGAGTAATTACTCATTATTAGAAATATATGAGTACTCGTTTTAGAACTTTTAAGTAAATAATCACTGCCAACTCATTGTTGAAACTGCTCTTAGATCATAGAAATATCACATCTAAACTGTTATGCTTAGCGTCCACATTATTTGTAAAATAGTATAGTGCCTTTGTTAATGTTAGTGCCGAACTCTTAAACATCATTTTCCTGTTGTTTTTCTTAACCCCTTGGTAATGGCAATTTTTTTTTCACCATAAAAAATGGTTTTATTATACAATGGCTTTACTGTTGTCCAATTTGTTTTTAAACAGTTTTGAAATCGTACAGTGCTGTCTTTACTTTCATTAACATTCTTTTCAATAGTATTAATTTCAAAACAGTTTGTAGCAGAGCTTTCAGTTCAGTTGCCAAAAGTACATTCAACCACCGTACTCCGTGTGAACGTTTGCTTTCTGTACGCCTGTTGTGCATTGCTGTCATTATTACAGCAAATCTGCTGCTCGGTGCTTCATTGTTTAGAAAATCCTTTAACTCTTGAAATGTTTGTGTGTGCTTGTTTTTGATATTTGTGCTGCGGAAGATTTCTGCTGGATTTTTTTTTATCACAAAATGAGTTAGAGCAGATATGGATATCTTGTTTTAATGTTCATAATGTTCTTGACTAAATTTTTCAGCAAGACATTTAGGGTATGTGGTCATTTATCACATACTTGTTGAATCTTGTTATAGTAATACAAGCAATTTTCAGACCATGAAATACAACGTTCTATATTGCACATGTGCAATACGGAATGTTGTTTTTACCTACTAGCCGGGACTATTTTTTATGGGAATCCCCTTGCGATGGCGAACTGAAAAGTTCCCGGTATTTGCAAAAAATATCAAAGTTTATAAAATCTTTGTATCAATCTCTACCAAATACGGAAGGTATGTGATAAAAGCAAGACCACACACTTTTGTTTTTCTAACGAATCAGAAAGCACTCATTTATTGTGCGGACCTATATATTCATTCGCGCAATCAACTTGTGCTTTCTGATTTGTTAGAAAAACACAAGTGTGTGGTCTTGCATATGTCTCCCTGCCAGTAACCTCAAATACAAGTGATTCATAGTAATTTGCCACTTATCTTTTTTCAAATTTCATTGCTTCTTTTGTATTTCATTGTTGAATTATTTCAAAAATGTAGCGACCAAAATGTATAATTTGATTGTTAATTCCTCTAACTTGTCATTTTGCTTGTAGTGTTGAAACTAAAAATTTCCCCAAAAATTAATTGGGAAAAATATTTGTAAAAGATACAGCCAAAATATTTTGAACCTATGCATTGTTATAAAAAGTATGCAAGACAAATACATCCAATTAACTCGTTCACCCCTGAAGCCACATTTGAACTCTTCCAATTCAAAGGTTGGAATAGTTCATTATGAAATTTCAGGGGGTGAATGAGTTACGATACAAATACCTCGGCTTTTTCTCAGCAGTTATGTTTAAGTCTTGTTGTGGTTTGCAAAATTTTAAAAAATATGAAATTTCTGTATGTTATTAATATCCTTTAATACAATTTAACTACAGTAGTTAATGCCTTACAACTGTGATTTTTGGCAATCTTGTGAAAATGTGCCTTTCACATTTTGTTGGATTCATGGATCTGACATTGCAAAAGCTCTTTATGGTGGCTGCATTAAATTTTCAGATTCTTTTGTCCATGAAAACTTAGACTGCTGCCAAACTTAACGAGTTTACAGTATCATGAATAATTTCAAGGAATCATATGGGTCCTTGTAGTTTTTCACTTTTTCTCTGATGAGAGAAAATTAACAAGTACCATGTTAGCGTTGACTACCTAATGTGGTTTAAGAGAATATTATCCCATCAAAGTTAAAATTCAAATATATGTCCAATACTAGACCGGAGTTCCCTGTTAATTCCATAATGATAATTGCATCAGAACCATATTGTTACATCAAGCATGCACAGATTTAAATAACTTTAAATACAGTGGTTAGTCTTCTGTCCGATTTAATGTCCATTTTCTGCAATGTGTTTCATATGTATGATTATCTATTCGTTATTGTGTATTTATAGTTGCTTTTTGCGCATATAATCCATAATCCATATTTAGTATTTAATTTAAGTTGTAAATTTAGGTACACATTTTAGTTATGTATTTATTTCTATTGGAATGCAACCTGTGTGCATTTATGTATTTTCCTTTTCAAATTGATGATTGAAATCATGATGTCGTAATTCAAGACTTTTGGTACCTAAATATTTAAAATTCAAGAAATGTTTAGTGTTAGACACATAATTTTTCGCAGCCCCTGAATGAATAATCTTCCTCAACCAGCCTATTATTTTCACAAGGAGCCGAAATAAAAAAAAAAGTACATTCATTTGTCATGGAATTAGCGTTAACTCATTCACCCCTGAAATTTTGTAATGAACTATTCCAACCTTTGAATTGGAGGAGTTCAAATGTGTTTTCAGGGGGAATGAGTTATTACGGTACACTTAAAAATTACTCTTATATCTAGAAATTCATTTTCTTTTTTTACACTGTCATTGAATTTTCTATATAGTTCTAATATCTTGAATATCTGTTCACTAAATCTTTGAATAGCTTGTTCCCCAATTTATCTCAAGTTTCACTGTATAAAACATATACGTCACAATAACATTGAATCACTGCCAAGTATACGTGTTTGTTTATCCATGGTGTTGTGTTAGAGTCTTGATGTAATGGTATACAAGGTTTTTGTCATAGAATTGTTACAACTCTGAACCATGTTATTGTAAGGATCACTCATAGCTTGCTTATTATTACATATACAATTAAAATATGGAATGTTTAAACGACTTGTATTTTCTATGTTTTTAAATTATTTTTCCCACGATACTTTATCGCAAATTCAAATCGGTTGGACGACGGAACTAGATTATTTTGTGTATATTTATGTGTGCTGTGACCCATATCAGTATAGCATATGTGTATTTCAGACATTTGTAACGAACCCCTGTGAATGATATGAGTACTTGCAGCTGATGGACATGCAGACAGTGGCATAGCATACATGTATGCTTGTATGCTCAAGCATACACTAAGCCGATTTATTTTAATAATATATTTTTATAAATTTCTCTTTGACAAATTTGACACATTGACAAATCTCGAAGGATTTTGGAAATCAAAAACTAATTAGTGAAGTAATATATATATATATATATATTATTCTTATAAAAAGTTAGGTTTTACTTGTAAATAATCAGACTAAAAGGAATTCCTAGAACATAGGAGATTGCTTCTAGAGCCTAGCTGATTTTTTCCCCAGTTATGGTAGGGGGAACTCTACGCGCCTCGGATGCTAGATCTGCTGTTAGCATACACCCCAAAAAATGATTTGTTACGCCACTGACATAATTCCCTCTGTCAATAATTACTTGGTGATGACCTACGTCTCGAAATGCTTAATGTTCATTATTTGAGCACAATAAACATTTGTAAAAAATAAAAGATTATCAAAGTCTGTGGTTTGACACATAACCCAAGAGGTAAATAGTTAATTTATTTGATGTGGATACACATCCACATGAATTGAGAATATCAGTAATTTACTGTATAGCATTTTGTAAACAGATGGGGAAAATGCTAATAATTTTTGGTTGAAAGCTTATTATCCTCATTGAGTGATTGATAAATGATTAATTGATTGGTTTTAATTTTCGTCCGCTTTACTACCAAGTAGTTCTATTATCCAGCAGATGAAGAAAAGACAGGAAAATGAGTAGAAGGGATAAAGTGTGGAGTGAAGGAATAGAAAAGGGACTAGAGGAGAATAAGGAAAAAAAAGGTTTACCATAACGCCACAACCAATAATATCGGAATCGATAGCCCGAGTTTCCTATGGCCCCGACACCAGACTTAGACATTTTGACAGATACATGTCTGGTACATCTATCTGTCAAAATGTCTTAGTCTGGTGTCGGGGCCAGAGGAAACTCGGGCTACGGAAACGAATATCAACAAAAGACAACGACATAGGTGCTGTCATTTCGGCGTTCACAGCTAGCAATTCTAGCACTGCCCAGCCACGTACTCATTTACAGCTGAGTAGACTAGAACAAGCGGAGTAAAGTATCTTGCTCAAAGATACAACACAGTGGCGTGCTGAGGCTCGAACCCGCAACCCCTCGGTCACGAGCCCGGTGTCAGACCACTAGACTACTGTGCCTCTAGTGTTTTGAACACAAATCAGTGCTGAGATTATTCTTTTAAATATTTTAGACAAAACTAATATAGTTTAAACATATTTTATTGACATTATATTGACAACAGGATTAGTCGGTAAGTTTTTCCAACTTATTAATTGACTTCTCCTGTATTAAAGACAAATATAATAATACACAATTGTCACATGATGGTAAGAAAATGAATATGTTATTAATGTATCGTATTCATAGAGAAAGAGAGAGAGAGAGAGAGAGGGGGGAGGAGGAGGATAAGAAAAGAAACAGGAGACAGGACAGGAGTGGGGTCAGAGGTTGGAGAGAAAGGGGTTGGGTTGATAGTTAGTCAAATATACCCCGATCTTCCCAGGAAATGCTTTGTAGCCTATTATATGGCAGCCCTCCAAGCGCACATAAGTCATTACCTGTCATGGAGGGACAAAAATAAAAAATCACTTAAAATTGATGGAGGTCTGCCAACAGTGACTTGGACGAACAAGCATATCCTAGGGAGGAAGGGTTAGTGGAGTCAAGAAGAGGAAAGAAATGGATTGATGGAGAAGAACGAGGCACATGAAGAAAAAACAGGGAAAGAACACAAGGATCTAAAAGGCATAGTAAAAAAACTATATACATTACTTATATGTAGCAAACAGTTGGCACCAGCGATGATCGACTTTATAAATTTGTCGACCATACAAGAAGATACAAGATACTTTATTTAACATCGCATACGGGTAAACAAGGAACATTATGGGCTGAGAGCTATTATTGCGACAAACATATGTAAAAATAACAATAACATATTATATTACAAGTAAAGGGAGATAATCACATATATTAATAATAAAATAAAACAGTAATAATCATCACAGAAAAAGAAAGTATACATATCCCAGGTTTCTAAGTGATTGGGATTCCCCTACCTACAAAGGCCCCGGGATATATATATAAAAATGGTGTTAATATATGAAAAGCATTAAATATGATCACAGATAAGAAGTATTCAGAATAGGTAAATAAAAGACATAGTTAATAGTGAATGAATACTTGTATATCACACAAGAAGTACTTAGGACTTAGGATTAAAACACTATGAAGTGGAATATACATACAATACTAATATAGCAAAGAATAAAAATTGACAGAATATACACTATTATAGTGTGAATTAAAAATGATACTGAAATCAATTAACAAAATTTATCAAGTTTTGTAAAAAATTGTATTTTAGAATATATGGAATTAAAATACAAATAAGATGCAGCAAAAATATAGAATAGAATTAAAACATATAAGAAATGAGATAAGACAATAAAAGTATCACACAGTCCAAAATGTCAGGTGGCAGAGGTAACCAGGGCACAGTATGAAGTATCACTCTTTGCAGATATTGCAAAGGCAGATGGGGCCATCCCAGGAATGGACCAGCCTCCTGAATTCTTTGAAGTTTTCAACTTTTCTGAAGTCATATGGGAGACTGTTCCACACCCGGGCGGCCACAAAAGCAAATGATTTATGTCCATACTTCACAGTGTTGACCCTGGGCACCTCTGCAGTATTTTCTTTCCTGAAGTCATAATTAGACATCTTAATATTTACAAGATTATGAATATATTCAGGAGAAATTTTGTTTATAATTTTAAAAACCACACAACCCATTTCCTCCAGACGCCTTACATGAGGCCTGTCGCTGTTGGTAATACTGAGTAAGTGTCTGAAGGATGAGTTGTGATCATTATGTATAAACCTTAAAGCTCTTTCTTGAATCTTTTCAAGCTTTCTGACACTCTTCATGGAACAAGAGTGCCAGACTAAAGGACAGTAGTTAAAACTTGAAACAATAAAAGAATTATAAATTACAAGTCTACCTTGTTTGTTTAAAAAACTCCCAATTCGCTTTAAAATGGACAATTGCCTTGAGGCTTTCCTACAAATTTCAGAGATATGAGCTTCAAAGTTTAAAAATGAATCAAAGTTCACACCTAAAAGTTTGACAACACTGTCAGGAACAATATCTATTTCGCCAACACTAAAAGACTGTATAGCATCTACCGAACGTATCCCTATACAAATGGCCTGGAATTTATTAGGGTTTGCTTTAATCTGGTTTAATATAAACCAGTCTATTAAATTTTGACAGTCATTTTTAATATTATGTTTTAAAGCATTTGGGTCTTTATTTGATTCACTGACAGTGTTGTGGTCTGCATAATTATATAATTTACAGGATGTCACATATAAAAACATATCATTTACAAATACATTAAAAAGCAAGGGTCCTAAAATAGAACCCTGGGGTACCCCCTTCAACATTTCCAGCCAGTCACCGCATTTAGAGCCAATTTTTACATGCTGCTTCCTGCTGCTCAGGTAGCTGGACACCAGGTTAACTGAGGCTTTACTCAGGCCATAGGCCTCCAGCTTCCCGACCAACAAGTTACGAGGAAGACAGTCAAAAGCCATGGACAGGTCCATCAGTATGGCAGTGACATACTCATGGTTGTCCAGGGCTCGACGCCAATCCTCAGCAAGTCGCAACAGGGTGGATTGACACCCAAATCCTGGTCGGAAGACTGCAAGGAAAGGATGAAAAACATTACTAAAAAGGCAGTCAGTTGATCACACATGGTTCTTTCAAACATTTTTGATATACAAGGTAAAATGCTGACTGGTCGGTAGTGAAAACAGGAGTGGTGAGGTGGGTGACAATACATCGACAGGAAAAATGGCATAATCATAATAATGATAAGTTTGAGAAAAAACACAAATGTACATTATGGAATTCATGCGTTCATAAATAGGATTGTAATATAGCGTATCCAATGAGAATCGTATTAAAATGGAATCACTTTAAAAGATTACCAATGTTAAAAACTTAAAACTATAGCAGAAGCATAGCGACATAATTGCAGTTTTAATGACATACACCACTAAGGATATTTTTTGTAACAATGTAATAATTCATAACAATACCAGGATCCGTATCCATGGAACTGTTCCGATGCTGAAATTAGATTCTGTCCTGAAACCGAATCTATTGTTACGCTGATAAATTTATGAATCGGTGGTATGGAGGAATTTTGGGGATAGATAAAGCCGAACACCATTTTCAGTGCTTGAATTTTACTCTTTGAAAATGTCACGTGGTAAGTAAGTAAGAGGAAAATTCATTTGAACACGGAATCCACACTTGAGCATGAGAACGGTTGTTAAAAATATACGGACCCGGGTGTACGATAATATCAATATACAAGTAAACAATTACATTTTTTCCATCCAAAGGCATCTCACAGAATCATGTTATATCATGCTTCCTTATCCTCTGATCTCTAATGCAACATGAACTAGTCATGCATACCTGTGACCACACAGATTTTTGATAAAATGGAATCGTGGGAGAGCGGCAGCGCAATGATAACTCTTTGATAACCTTTTAAGCACAATTTTCACTTTTTTTAAACATCACGATTGGATTAGCCAACTGTTTGCGTTTGGTTTTGCCATAACCCATTCCAAGGGGAGGGAGTTGTGCCACTTCAAAGATGCGAGACTTGAGGAGGCAATAAAATAAAGAGGATGAATCTCTACTAAAATCCGGTGGTGAAAACATATAAAGTTGGTGGGAAAGCTACTTGATGGTTGCTCACTTTTGATTTTGATTTTATATCAGGATTATAAAATTGAGCATTTTACAAGCATTCCATACGTAATAATTTTGAGACACTGTTTAATGTTGGTGCCCGACGCCGGCAGGCAACTGCATGCCTGACAGGAAAGTGAAAGTTGAAAATCTCAAACATTCCTGACACCTGCGTTCAAGATTTGTGTTTCAACTTCTTGTTGCTGAATAGAATACTGTTTTAGTATTAGTAGGGGGTTTTTTCGTCAAAATTTATGCTCCATTTGTTTTTCTGCAGCAGTAATGAGATTACTGGAATTGGTTAGACTGTTGTTGTCAAATCTAACGCCATCAACATTCATATTGGTTTTATTGTCCGTATACTCCGTTTTCGGGCTGTCGTCCGAGATGAGTCTTTCTTTTTCCGGGTCAACACTTTTGGTGTCTCTTGTAAGGTTATCCAGAAGGGCTTTCCCTTTTGTTTCCGTCATGAATACGCATGCTACTGCCGTCAGCAACATGCAACCACCGGCTAGAAAATACATAATTCCCGGCACGTCGTTGTTCTGTTAACACACATTAAAAAAATATGAACAAAAAATAGTTAAATATAACGTTTTAATGTGCTTTAATTCCGTCTTTGCGTATTGCAGAGTTATCTTCTCTTGGGAGCAGGTATTGATTGTTACGTCATTGGTTTGTGTTGGAAAATTACGTCGTTTTCTCAAAAATTTAGGACGTTACTCTCACAAACAAGTGACGTAACAATCAATACCTCCTCCCAAGAGAAGATAACTCTGCAATATGCAAAGACGGAATACGTGGTATAGAGTTCAGTACAGCATATATGAAAACTGTAAACTTCCTCAAAATTTCGCATCAACCGGTTAAATAATCGAGACAGGAACAATGTAAGGTTTTTGTAACATGGAATTTACCATGTCATTCTTTATTATTTATAAACATTTGAGGGAATTTATTCTCAGATATCAACTTTTATAATCATCTATTACTCAAATAATTGTTATGATGAGCAGTCATTTATTTTGTACGCTGAAAATGTGTAGACGTTTTAATTTCACAAATAATAATGTCCATGAATTGTCATAAAAACAAGAAGAACTTCCAAGTTAATATGATTTAAACAGACAAATACAAGAAAAAACTTAGCGTCAACACACTATAGGCAGCATAGGAACTCAATGTCATGAAAAAAAAGAAAACTGGAGCGAAAACAACTGCAAATAAAACCGAGTATATGATAAAGCATGATTGGATGGTTTGGTTTAGTCTTAAAGAGTTAAACGTCCTATCAACATCTACTGACAGTTAAGGCACGTGTCTTCATATTATGTTACGTATGCGTGTATGTGAGTGTGAGACAGGGTATGTTGGTGTAATTCTCTCCATGTGATAGCGTGGATCTGATACCGCCTTTATCAGGTTGGGGGAAACCACCAACTTCCGTATAATACAAAAACTCACCTATTATACGCCGGTTGGAGTATGGATTTGCTACTAAAAAGAACTAAATCGCTTGAACAGTAACTTCGCAATATGCTATTAAAACTCGCATTTATTTACGACAAGCTTTATAATATTTTGCTATCGCACTGAAATACTATGCCAACGGCACTTAGCACAGCATTCCGCCCAGTCACATGTTGCTATTACCATTCTAAGGAACTTTGGTATGTCCATGCATGGGACATACAGAACCCATTACTTTCCTCACCTGGGCGAACGTTCAACATTAAAGCCAAAAGTGAGGCATTGCCAAACAAAGCGCTAGGAAACAAAGGTGTATGGTAGTTGGTAACATTAAATTTGGATTTTTGCCATTAATATTTGACTGGAGAAATATAAGAACTACTCACAAGATATACTATTTTCGGAGCTATCATACTTCCGGCTCTTGCCACCGCACTTTGCAATCCATAACCAATGTTTCTAAAAAAAAAATACGAAACTAAAATCTTATCAACATGAAAGGGGATATATATATATATGTTACCGTATTCTGACAAGCATCTAAATTTTAGATATCTTGAAATCGGATGAAAAGAATAATTACATCGATATCATCAGTTTAATGTTTAACAAAAATATAATAGAAGATAATAAACATGAAATATAATATAATATAATAATATGATTCGTAATGTGCCATTTACTGAAATGAAAATGATAATTGAGATGCATATGATTCTACGTTATTCATACCATATTTACAACACAACATTTTATGTCGACACTCAACGTTGAAGATTAATTTAGCTATTTGTTCAAATATAACCATTACATACATTGTACCACTGTATAAACAACAACGGTATGTTAATAACATTCTGAGCTGGAATCAATTAGGGTGGGATTCGGAAGTTAAACAATGACGACCTTACCTCACGACAGTAGGATAAGACTCTGAGGTCAGAAGTTGTACGGCTGACCATCCTATGACCACTGCTACTTTTGTTATCAGGGCGAATATCGTCCTCAAGGTATCTTTGTCGGTGATATCTGGTTTCGAAAAACAAAAATGATATCATGAGAAAAACAGAGTAAAATTGACTTACGATTATAGCACGAGCAGATAGCACAGATATATACAAGGTATTTTTGTTATGGTTGCTGATAGATGCATCAGCGTGAACCTACACAAGGACATATGTGTCGTTTATTCTTCATGTGGTTCTAATTTTCGCGGTGATTTTTTTTATAACGAAGCAGTTTGTTGAATTTGATTATAATTTTTTTTTGTCATAGACACGTTAAATAGTTTATTTCATTTGCTATTTTTACAAACGTTTAAACGGCGACATATTACAAGAGTTACACCCTTTGTGTAAGGTCAATGCAAATACCGTACATAATCAATCGATGCTAGCTCTCTACTTATATTATATCTTATAATTCCTTAGCAGCCACTCAACAGGCCCTGTCTGCTAACGCCCTTCGCTTTGCACTTACCTGATATTTCTATAGCAGCCACTGCTAGCCCTGCCAACCCGCCCAGGAGGTAGAAGGATACGGCCAAAGCCCTCCGACCGATTGTGTTAACGAGGATATACGTAAGTATCATAGCCGGAATGTCTATCACTTGGATAAGGAAGAAATTAAAGTAGATGTCCCCGGAGAGATTCTCAACTCCAAAAGATATAGCGTAGTATACATAGGAACTGCAAAACCTGCAACAACCACAAAACGATTTACATAGAGACATTGTAATGAATGTTTATTCATGTAGTACTATTCCCGATGAAATGTAATTGATGTACTCAGAAATAAGATCAGTTTGTATTATAACCCTCTTGATGGGAGCAAGTGAACATTATTTCAACATTTTTTAAATATGAACTTAACCATCACATCCGAAGCGCCAAGTAATTGTACGAACCTGCACAGGTTAGCATCTACAGAAAATATATACAGATGAGTAAAGACCAAGATCAACAAGAGTGATTAATATAAGTAGTAAAAACTTGTTTTTTTGTCATTACATAGAAAACGTATCATTTAATTGTTGTCCATCCACTTTCGAGCTTATGGTTTTCTTTATATTATCGCATTCTACAATTGGCTTTATTTTAATGACCAGACAACTGTCAAATACATGTACATCAACGGAATTCTCTCCTTCATCCCTCAAGATGCATATCATATTCATTTGTAAAAAATTGTCATTGCACAAACACGTGTTTCTGATGTTTATCTGTAACGATTAATTACCAACTTAAAGCCAGCAGGAGGGTAGTTTTGACAAGAAACAACGAGCTGAAAAGGTCCTTGATGCTGTAGATCCGCCTTTGATCTTTCTTAACCTCTAACTTTGCGACCTCACCAAGTTCTCCGAGGTCAGGCGCTGGCTTGCCGTTGGTCCTGGCTATTCTATTTATAACAGCCTCTGCTTCGGGGAGTCTATTGTGTGACACCAGCCACCGAAAGCTCTCTGGTACCAATCTATATTACAAAAATTAAAAAACAATCACACCGTATCACGGGTTATTTATGCGGGCTTACATTACCGCGATTTCTACCAACAATAAGAAAATTAAGTTTACACGGATTCAAATTTCGAGATCTATATAGACATGTTCAATTTTCACGATGTTTAAGCACAGAGTCGACACACTTGGCATATAAACGTCAGATAGGCAAATGGATAAGCTTAATGATTTATTATAAGCATAATGAGCAACAACATGTAAGTGTATTTTGTCAAACAAATTATCAACAAAATTATAACATGTGTGACATAATTTATTTTCAAACATCTTGTATTACTCTTGATGGCAATGAATCAAAATAACCACTTGCGCGCTATTTCATGGCATTACGTTAATGGATTTTATGATCGCGGCTCATTTTTACGCTTGTCATATTATTCTGCGGATCATATCGCGAAATTGAGAAAATATCATCCCCGGGGAAATATCATGCTTTACGGTATACGATGAATATTGAGGAAACTTATTTTCACAGGTCGATCATCTAAATGTGATCACCTACTCAAATACTGTCCAAACTTCTGAAGGTTATTTAAATCAGTGTCAACTGTACTGCCACAAAAACAGGTCAGTAGCAAATCTTATATCGTTTATCATTAGACCTATGACATAAACATTATAATCCTTGACCAAATCATTAAAGGATGTTTCGAACAATTTGATAATTATACCATGGTTAAATTCTTCATGTTTCAAATTTACGAATTCAGCAATTTGTGGAATTACCGTCGAAGAGTTAACATATCTGGAAATATAATCTGAATCGTCTGAATTATTTTCAGATTTTGACTTACCCCCAGAAGAGCAGACACGGAGCAATAACGATGGCGTTGGCAATGTGCAGATCTTTCCAGTTGGGGAGCCACCAACTAACCAAGGCAAACACACACAGTCCCATAGGCCAGATCGGGATGGTAACTATAATGGCCCGGTACTTGGTAGGAGTGAACTCTATCATATATGTGTAGAAAACAGTGATGTAACACCCGAGTCCAAAACCAATCAAAAAGCGAAAGGCAGCAAACATTTCCCAACTCACTGAGAAGGCACATCCAATATTTGCCAGAAGAAGGATTAACATTGATAGAAAATAGGTAGGTTTGCGACCGAAGTAGTCAGCAAATTGTCCAGCAATCAGCCCGCTGACCAGTATTCCAGACATCTGTATGGTGGTAATGGTAGAAGGAATTCCATCCCGATCACATATCAGGTGCCACTGAAAATACATGTAAAACATTTACTAGAAATATGATATAAGGAAATATCTACTTCATACCTTAGTTTGCTGACGCAGAAAGTTTAAACAAAACAAAGGAAATGTTTTTACTGGACGTTATGACTATATCGTCCAATTTTGACTCATAAGGTGTACTATCTGTCGCAGCAATGAATCTCTGTGTTTAAAATATATGTAAATGCACAAAAGCGGGAAAAGTGCATATAAAAACCCTTTGTGTAACGTTGAAAATTTACAACATTAAGCGATAACGGGTATTTTAATATTAAAATATTTTTCGTGTAAAATTAAGCAAGGTGATTGAACTAGACTCAATGTGTATTTTCTTGAATATAGAAAAAATACGAGAATTTGGAAAAACGAGGGACTATTTAAAAACATCTTTGTCATCATGGCGAATTTGTTACATTGAAGCTAATTGTTTCAGCTCGTGGAAACAACTCATTTATCAAAATGAATTGAACCAATTACTTTCACTTCCTTTTTTACTCTTAATATCCCACTGGTTGATCTAGGACAGAAGAATTCCATCCGAGGGGTTTTCAACTTAAGTAAAACCCGAGGCTTGCTTAGGTTTGTGACCCGATTTAGAAGTCCAGAACAAGGGATTTCCCTATTTTCTACCATTGGGCATGTAAGAGTATTTCTCCCATTTCAAACGCAAGAATTACCCGTTGAAGCCAAAAAGGACATTTTGACAAGCTATCAAATTGAAAATGTCATCTCTGCACCCGAAGTCTTTTGGACGACGAACAAAATAAGGTATCAGAACTTTCCAGAATTCGCGACGTCATTGATTTCCCTGTGTGACATCACACATGAAAATGGAGTCTCATATCTTGCACTCTTTCCACACCATTTATACACACACATGTGTAAGAAATTTTTTATTACCTCGTTAACAATGGTATAGAGGCTATCATCAAGTTGGTAAGCCTGGCACACTTCAGTCGTATTCCCGGATCCTTGAGATGTGCATTTATGTAAATTACTGTCATTTCGGTATCTGTCTATTGGCGACACTGTACTGTTTCCGGGCCCCGTCGACTCCTCATCCATACACCACCACTGAGGTACGGCCCCTGCTATGGACATCATCAACATGCTCCACGCCATACCTAATTTGGATGGCATGGCAACTGAGAAGAGGAGAAACTGAAATCTCCCAAACCCGCCACTTTCTTTGAGGACGTTCTCCATGTATAAACTTAATGATGACATGTTACCAGCGGTGCTTGTTGTCCATGTAATTATACCATTTTCCTCGTTGGTCTCTGTTCTTAAATATATAAATTTACCTAAATTTTTTTTTAAGTTGGTGATATTTTATCGGCATGTTCAAAAATAACATTATAGAATGATGATGAATTAATCACAAAGTGAAAATCTATATACTGTAGAATCATTTATTTTCGTGGGGTTAAATTTCGTGGTTTTCATATACTATCCTGTTTCAAGGACATTCTATTTCTTTGATTTTTGTTTTCCCCTATTTATTTCATACCAAAGTTATGTTTTCGTGGGGATTTAATTTCGTGGATTTTTGTTATCCACGAAATAAACGAAATTTAATGTCCCACGAAAATTTATGATTTTACAGTAGATATACAAACCCCAAAAGCTATCTCACTGTCACTGGGTTTAGTGATATCTCTTACACTTATGTATCAAATGTACTGTTAACATACGTATATGTTCTTCCGCATACCTTACCTATCGATTGGTGTTGTTCCCACCCGAATTTTAATTTTCCAGACTAGAAATACGGAGTAAAATAAACCTACTCAAACATTCAGGAAGTAAAAAGAATGATTTTTTTATCATATCTTTGATTCGGTGAAACTCTGTAGGAAGATAATATACCTACATGCAATCAAAGTGTATAAAGATATATAAGCATCAAAGCTGTTTCAATGTTATTGGATTGAGTCATATACCTTATTATCTAAACAGTTAGTAGACTATGTATTCTTCCGCATACCATACTTATTAATAATAACTTTAACCTACTCATAACTGTTGTATTGGGTACTGGTCAAAGATCATTATACACTCACGATAATATAAATATAAATTTATCGAAATGGCGACAACTACATTTATATTTATACAAATGAAAGTGAGCTTGTATGTTTGTAATTTGCATTTTGTGCAGATAACCAATGATTTTTTTATCCATGACGTGTGGATTCATTGTATTCGTGAAACTAACGATAATATATATTTATATTTCTAGATATTGCGACAACTACATGCATATTAATACAAATGATAGTGAACATATATGTATATATTTTGTATTTTGTGTAAATTGCCAATACATTCATATCCACGATGAGTTGATTCATTGGAGTAGTGTATGAAATATAATATTATCCTATCCATCACGATTTTATCTCGTGACCATTAGCATAATTCATACATGTTATTTTATGGAGTTTTCCGTATATTTTAAATACAAATACGAATACATTCATAAAAGTAATACTCTTAAAGCAGAAACGGTCAACTTACGTAACTTCCAATATATCCTGGATCGCAATGTGTAGGGTTTGTTAAATAATACCACCTGTATTATTGTCGATATCAAAACATGCCTTGATATTTGATCACATGTACTTCCCATACCCTATAATGATAAACCTTTTATCGACTCTTTGTATAAAGACTTGTCAGCTTCCTTTTGTTGTTGTAGTTCAATGTTTACATGAAGATGCGGTATAAAATATAGTTATTTACAATAAAACTTTCCTTAAAATAGGTAATTATTAAAGGTAAGTTTAGTTGATATAAATGCTTTGTGTATCTGAGTTATTGCAAAAGTCATTTTCAAGACGTTTTATTAAATTGATCAACGTTTCATATTAATATTATGACATAGTGAACGATGTATTTAATACCTTAACTTTGAATAGGTGTTTCCTCGGCTCCTGTCCTGTCGTGTCAATAAGTAGTTCTTATTTTGTGTTTGTATGTTGGCGCTTTCTTAATTTTTTTTTCTCTCAATTCTAATTATAAAACAGTTTATCCTGTAAGCTTCCCATGCGCCACGTGACTGCATGTGATCTCTGTTGTGGTTGGACACACAATCAAACCAGATAACAGACGTTGTCACCATGCATTGAGGAGAGCGAAGTTCATTTATGTATAATACACAGTACTTGTGGTTACTCCATCACTGAACAGTACAACTAACATTCAAATCACATACCATATAGTGACTATCTAACTAAAAAGCAACGTATCTGTAATTGCCTTTGATAGCCCATCTAACTGGTCATTGGTTAAATCACAACAAATTCAACGGAACAAACAGAGAGACACTAGTTTCTTAGAGCACGTATAGACGGGATTGTTTTGGTCCTTAATTCTATGCAAATTTAAAACCTTAAGTTAAATTTTCAGGTTTCATTTTATTTATTTTTTGAATGCTTCCCCAAAACTACAATCAAAAATATTTATTTGAGTTTTCAATTGTAATTGTCATTGTAACCAGTAAAAATTGGCTTAAATAAATGAAATGTGAACAATCAGTTATTTTGTTTTAATTTCTTTTTCGTCTAGTTTTTCTCTTATCATACTCTTAAGTGCCATATATAAAAAAAAATCAAGTATGTGCTGTATATAGGTTTTGAGCAAAATAATACACCAAAGTTTTACAACATTGACTGAATACTTCAATGTACTGATTGTTGGCACATTTATAACCGTAACCATGGCAGCAGTGATTAAAAATACAAATTTATCCCCATATGATAGTTTTAGGGGAATATTAAAAATAGAAAATAAATGTTTCAAAGTTCAGTTAAAGGTTTCGAAGTTTGTTTGATTTGGGGGCCAAAAGGACAAAATCATACGGAGAACATGCATGTAAATTGTGCTGGTAAAAAATCCAGAAACACATGTTTTGGTGATAAATATGGTAAGAAGTCATCCTTATTAACCGGCAACTTAGAGAACCGATTTTACATCCGGATATTTCCAAAAAATGACCAAGCGTGAAAAGGTTTGTATTCAGGAATTAAGGACAAAAACTGTCACTGGTTTGATGTATTCTAAATTTCACAAAAACGTATCAACAACATGAAAAACAAAATAATGCTTGCCCGATTCAATAGGAATAGAATGGCATTTACCTTAATTTTATTCTTAACATAACTTTCTTAATATGGAAATCAGAATGTAAGCTTTGGAAGCCTTGTGAAACGGGAGCCTTGACAAATATTATCCGATATACAAATGTAATGAACCAATTACAATGTAGAAGGTAAAATACAGAATATATAGAACGTAATAGAGGATTCCTAACGAGTCATAACTGACTCCGATTTATGTAAAACAAATGAGTTTTATTTTCACATATAATCTACAAGCCTCAGTGAAATATATTCGCAATCAAAATATGAAGCAAACCATCATGTTTCTTTACTACGAAAAATGAGTCAATACGTATTTGTTTTTCGTAAAATGTGTGCCCGGGCCAGCTTCTATGTTTACCGCATTTTGTAACACAATATTTTACATATACAATGTAGTTACTGTATACTGTATTAAAAAACATCTTATGTTTTACGATATATTACATGTCCATACACATTGACTACAATATCACAATATACAACATATAGTTAAATGTTTTACAATGTATATTACATACATTACCAGATATATCACTATATAGTACATACGGAAACTACAATATTGCTCACAATAACCTCATGAATTGATTGTCATATTATATATTACAATTTATCGCATACAGACACATACACTATATTACCAAGTTGATACTTTAATGTTGTATCATGGCTATATATTTCATAGATGTATGACGTATTACAATAAATTACATGCAATAACCAGAAGCATATCACAATATATTATAAGCTATGATATATAATAATATAGTCATGGTATACATTACAAAATATAACACATATATAAACCTAAAATATATCACAAATTATTTCATACTGTTACTTTAACAAGTAATATATAGTAACATTATGTATAACAAAGTGTGCACAATCAAAAAATTACATATGCGTGACGAAAATAATGTTGCCTTTTTCTTTTTTGGTCGTTGTAGTCATATCAAAGAGTTTATATGGATGATATTTTTTTGGTTTTAACTTATTGGAACCAAATTCGTGTAGTGTATCAGGTAGCATCCTATTATTTGTCTCTGGCATAAAACAAATGCAAATGAAGGCTAATATAAGTCCACCACTGCATATAAAATACAGGATACCAGGAATGTCGTCATTCTGGAAAGAAAGCGTGAAAAACATTTCTATATTTTTATTTTTATTTTTTATTTTTTATTCAATTTTCATAAACAACACAATTGACAAAACATAAAATACATTACTTTGACAAGACAAAATGCTATTATATTCATAACCTGTTAATTGTAGTAGATTATTTACACATCGGATGATAGTCATTAAGAACATGAACATCAGTTTTATTTTAATACAAGCGATCATAAGAGGAACATCCGTGAGTTAAACTATCGAGCAGCTAAAATTTGAAATCATTGAAATTTAAAATTTATGTTTATTAAGTCCTTGAGATGACCAAATCTATGTCCCTTCTGTCACAGTGATTTAATTTCAGAATATTTTGTATATCTTTTACAGGTATTACATACAAAAGGAATTGGGCAACAGAAAAAGTCTTTAAAAGCCCTCTTCTTACTGTTATAATGATTTAGGTGATACGATCATTATTTTAAAGCGGTGTTGTGGTTTTGACAGCAAATGAGAACAAATGTCAACTTACCAGGTACACCATTTGTGGAGCAATTAGAGAGCCCACCCTCGCCATGCTGTTAAACAAACCACTGCTAACCGATCTGGTAAAAGTAACACAAAAAATGTTGACGTCACAAAATTCGTTCAGCACTAGAATGATGCGCATTAATAAATAATCACATGGAATAGAAAATTGTGTAGTTGCGCAGGAGGATTTTATTTGGTAGTATCAAGCTACCTTAAAACCTTAAAAGCAGCTTACTACCCACTTGTCCAGATCCGAAAGAAGTTGGAAATTCTATAATTCTACTATTTATTTTGTTATTTAAAATTATTTGCTGAATACTGGATATTTACCCTGTACTAAAGCAGAACGAACTTGCCCTTTTATTGCTATTTTCCATTGATATATTATAAAGTGTTGATATATGAACGAAAAGAAATCAAAATATTCGCAATTCTCCGGAGTACTTGTAATCAGGTCTCATACAAAAAATACAGTAACTGTAGTTTTGAGATTTTTGTACACCTTGTTAACAGTCTGTCGTAACATGATATGATTTTTTTTTTGAATAGCACATAGTCATACCTGATGACGGTTGGAAACAGCTCTGTAGCTAATAACTTGATGCCGAGCCATGCCAGAGATACTCCGATTTTCGAAATAAGCACAAAAACAGTACGGTACACTTTGTTTTGTAAATCTGAAAAGCAATTATCATTATTATATATAATAATCCGTTTTTAAAACAAACAATCACGACACAATTGTCTAACCTATATCTGCCACTCTTGTTGGCCCGGATGGAAGCGTCAAGGTTGTTTTAATACGGGAGGACACCGGGGTACCCGGGGAAAACCCACGTGGTCTGTCCGGCAGGTGAACCGATCGGTGAATGAAACCTCGACAGTCTCGGTTATCCGCTGAGTCACTCAATCACCAACTGAGTTATCAATTATAACTAACCCAAATGCCCTGAAATGTTGCTACATTGTATACTGTCACAATTTGTCGAGCATAAAGTAATATCATAATTGGAATTTTGGTAATATATCGAAAAAAGAAAGAAGAATGGGACATTAAAAAACATTGGCAAAAAACAAGACGGAAAATTTAACCGAGGACATTATGTCTAGCGGCAGTACAGTTAATTTATTTTCTCTCTGCGCAATGTCATTGGTAAAGGAGCTGGCTTTTTATTACAAGAACACAGACACGAGGTATTTTAGCGAGACAATTATATATAAAAGTGTATCACGTTACGCAAAAAGATTATTTAGACGGGGCTACTAAATAAAGGTTGCTCACATTTGGGTCCAACATTTTGAGTTGGTTATTCGTGAATAATTGCTCTCATCAATATCATGACATTTCATTTTGTGAATAAGAACATATCTTTCCTTAATAGCCGTCATATACATTTGCTTTACGCATTTCGTATCTTTGATCTACATGTGTAGGCTATGATCACCTAAATATAGTCATCTACACATTGTACAGAGTGGGTGATGCAAATATTGTTCAAGTTTCATCAAAATATTTGTCAATGGTTTAAAACATACATCCCATAAAAGCCGCACTTATTTGACCATTTACCAAAATATGAAAGTAATCGACGCCAAAATGTACTATTATGCACGGTTGCTTTAGCTGATGAAGGTATACAAATCAGGTGTCATACATGTGGTACGGACAAGATTCCGATAGAACTTGTTATTCATCTTTGACCATGAGGTTAATAACAAAGTGAACTTATTAAAGTGCATTGCACACATCTCCTGAAGGTGATTCAAGGACACTTAAGATAAAGATAAATCATGATATATTCAACGGTTTAAAAGTTACGGCTCGGAAAAATATGTATGAGAAGATGAGGAATGAAAAGAACAAGGAAAACAGAGCTAGTACTAAGTAATTCGAAGGCCTAGGGAAACATAATTAATGAGGATAAATCTGAAATGGTTAGCAGGAACCCTGGTGACGATAGAATGAGTTTCCTGCACCACGTTTGAGCTTCGTCATGACGTCATGTCTTCTTCCTGAACATACCTGTCGCTTCTATGAAGGCCACGGTGACTGCGGCAAATATCCCTATACCACAAAATAACAACGAGGTCCACTTTCTCCCAAGTCTACAGGAAATTATGAAACACAAAAATCTTTTATTAGTACATGATTGAGCGACACAATTCATAAGTGTTTAGGACCTTTCACCAAGAAGCGACAATTATGTTTCCCTCTTATCATACTAATTACAAGTTTTTCGAAACATAATATATAAAATATTTTCCTTTTCTGAAAACAAGAAACAAAAGGAACGACAACAGTGATAGGTGGGGCTAGACACGAGTGTATGTTCTGGTAGCATGATTGTGCTTGTTTCTTTCTGCCAAGTAAGCAAATACGATTGTATCGTTATATAGTTGAATTCTCCACTGTTTGAATTGTATAACACTGGACTAGAGTCAGGGAATGAACTCCGAGACAAATGTGATAGCATGGTATATACTTAACTTCATGCCAAGGTATTGTATTGTAAAAAGGTTTGGATATCTCTACTGTTTCCATGTGATGACCAAGGTATCTAATCACAGGCGGTCAGCAGGACAACAGGCAATCATACTTGCATGTGGTATTTGTCAGTACATACCCAACAAGCACATATATGGTGATATTGTTGAGATTTTAATTGTGTCCATGCTATGATCCCGAAACCAGAAACTACATTTTGTAAATTCCAACAGGCAGAGCCAGACCCTATAGTCACTCTTGGTATGATTGTGTGATCGTCTTTTCATACTTAACAAACACATGTAAGAATATATGTTAAAGTGTAGATATCTCCACTATTTCAAAACTAGAACTGTATGTAACCGGCATATACAAATCCCTAGCAGGCACTTTGAATTCCGAAATGTAACAGTCTATCCACTATGTACCACTCCCGAAAGGATTAAAAAAATGTCTCCAGAGTATTGAAGTTATAACTGTTATTTTCTAAGTCAGTAAGCCATCGTGAATACATGAATTTAAAAGACAGACTTTATTCACTATTATAAATATTATGTTAATTTATGTAACTGAAAAAAGTTCTTAAAATGTACTTTGTGATAAAATGAAATTTTTCAACAAAAGTAAATATTGAAGCTATTTTTTTGTATATATGATAATAGCTTCAATCGCAAGAGTTATACTATTGTGCTATTGTAGATACGGGCAAATCTATCAAATAAACTGGAAAGTCAAGATGGGACTCAGAAACTGCATTCAGATAGATATTCATATGATATTGTTGATGAAAAAACCCCACTTTTTTATATTGCTTTTCTGTCAAATCTACATAATGATAAAAAGTTATCTTTCTGGGTAAGACCAACCAAAATGGGTTAAACGTCCTTGATCAGCTGAAGTTATATGAAGACGGAACAGAAGACAAAGAAGAAAACCCAAAATTATGTAGGGCAGCCGACATAAGCTGCCTCTTCCAACATGCAGTGGGATACAGCAGGTCTAGGCCATCCCAGAACCTACACAGGTTAGTCTCTATAGCAAAGCTAGGAATGAAGTAAAATAATGACAGCGTAATTCGGCTTACCGGTTTGTAAAGAAATATAAAGTTACAATCGCTGGAATCTCCGCAATACTAAGAAGGGCCATGTTGAGGAAGAGGTTCCCTGTTAAACCCTTGACTCCAAAGGATATCCCATAATAGCCATAACCACAGGCTAACCTGTAACCGAAACACAACATTTATAGTCCTTAGCAAAGAATAACATGAAACTGGGACGCCTAACAGTAAAAGCCTATTTCAATAAAACAAAACCTATCGACCTTCATTATACAGAAAGAAATATATGATGACCATCACACTTTCTATACTGTTCTCTCTATGTCACATTTACAGTACTATTTCCGTGTATATTTCTGTAGCTCATCTGAAGCGCTTTCATCAAATTCACAGTAAAACAGTCACTATAATTCCCTTGTATTTCCTTTATCAACCTGCATTCAAAGCACTAGTAGCAACCTCATGTGGATGGTTGATACTCTCTGTAGAAAACAGACAAATGCGTATAGAGTCACTGTTTGATTTCCCTTTACAAATTGTATATTGCATTATTCTGTTTTTCCTTTTTCGTTTTAACGTTAGAAGTACAATGTAAGGTCAAAATAAGAAGGATGCCTAAGGGGGACATTCCTTACATAGATCAGAAAAGTGGGAAACTGATTCTAGTAATCAAAATTTTGACAATTAAGACATTATTTTTCTTATTAAAGCATTTATATCACATTGTTGATAATTGCTACTTGTTAAAATGCAAAATTACTTGGTCATCTCTGAGTTTGCTTTGATGACGTCACAATGTAAATTGTCATTATCACCGGAAGTGAATTTCATTTTAGGAATTTTGCAATAAATGTAAAGGGATTTCAATGACTTTATGCATGGAAATCATGCAATAAATATTAAGCATAATCCAAATAGCAAATATGTAACAAGTAAATGTATACATACATTGTAAGAATAACTTACCATGAAACTATATGTAAAAAGGTCATTTTGGCTAGCTTAGCTGTTGAAAACATGTCCCGTATGGTGTAAACCTTGTTCGTACTGGGCTCGTCGACGTCTGTATCCATCCTGATTTTGAGTGCTTTGATATCTCGAATTGGGCTGCCATTGAACTTTGCCACTCTCTGTATAACGTCAAATGCTGCCTCCTGTTTGTTGTTAGAAATAAGCCAGCGAAAACTCTCCGGCATTAACCTAATAAAATAATAATGTGAGAAATGTTAACAATTAAGTCTGAATGTAGCAATTTTAATTTCATTTGCAAAAATCAGTTTTTTTGGATTCAGTCTTTATTATTTTTAATAAGAAGATTTTTTTGTCAGTCGTGTTACAGTATAATTGTTACTTATGTGAACTACTTCTCCTCTAAATGTTTTCTTTTCTTTTTAACGATACAATGGGTTTTTTACGACAGGTTATTATGTATGTTTTGAATGTCCAGGTGGTAACGTTGCTAGACTAATGTTTACATAGATGAACAGTATCGCTAAATGAAATTCTAAATTTAATTCTGAAAAACAATGCGCCATCGATTTGACTACGCGATAAGCGTATGTGCACTTAGTTGTTTTACGTATACGAGGTGATGATGGAATCGAGTTTTATTGCTGCTTTGTACATATTTTACAACTGTGTGTTCATACGTTTCACCGGGTCATTTGTTTGATGAAGGTGACAGGAGTATATATCGTACTAGTCATCAAAACACATATACTACTACTAGATGCTTTTTTTAACCCATTCGATTATAATAAACAATCCCTTATTTTGCGATCTTTATCTCAAAATTTCAATAACTGCAAAGTTTTATAATGAAATTCTCCTTGTTATAAAACAGTATATTTACAAAATGCGATGCTTTCACAACTCCCTCAACATCAATGGATTTATTGAGGCATTAAAACAATTTTATGACTTGCAAAACTTTATTGCTAACAGAAATGGGGAAGCTGCCAGGATAGAATTTGAGGGAAAAGATTGGAAAAAATGGGGAAAATTTCCCGAGTTGTAATATTATTGTCTAGCTCTCTTCTCTTCAATGCAGTTACAGTGCTTGCTGATTTCACTCAAAATTAATCAGCAGTTAATATTTACTGCTTCAATCTTGCTTAAAAATTGAATTTTAGATAGAAAATAGTGCCATCTCTCTGAATTCGATGATGATATAGTGTATACAATAGTAAATGAGTAAGCCGTCTGTACTAATGGGTGCACATAAAATAAGTGTATGGTTTAATGATGAATGTCAGTCAGGCAAAGGCTGTGTAACAGGTTTATATGTATGATGTGTAGTGAGTAGAGTAGTATGAAATATGTAAGATGAGTGTTCTATACAATTACCCATCTTTTCCTGCCAAAATTTGCAGACTTGTATCTCATTATTTGTCATGCGTATGAGTTTGAAACATCTGCATAAAATTCTAAGTTACAAATAAAACACACACACATATACACTGGTTGTGCTATAAGACCTTTTATAACATCCGTACATACCTCAAGCACACATACACACAGGCACGGATACATTAAATATACGGAGGCACGTTTTTATATAAGTTTAACTGTCTATACCAATCAAATCCTACTTAAGAAGCGTTAAGAAACGATGATTTACATAATTAAAAGGTCATATTTTAACGGGGTTAATGGTGTCATAATACAAACCTCCAAGTTAACAGCCAGGGTGCTGCACAAGCAGCTGAGACAAAATGGAGATATCTCCAGTCAGGAAGTCCCCAGGCGACGAGTGCGAATAAGGCGGACCATATACCCCACATTGGAAAGGCAGGCAAAACAACACGACGTTCGTTAGGAATGAATTCAAGTACGTAGGGGTAGTAGACTGTTAGAAAGGCGCCAATTCCTAGTCCAATGAAAAGTCGACACGTCGCAAACATTTCCCATGATACTGAAAATCCGCACAACACATTGAACACGAGTAACGTCAGCATAGAAAGAAAGTGGGTCGGTTTACGTCCAATCTTGTCGGCCAAATGCCCAGTAAATAGTCCCCCTAAAAGCACGCCTGACATTTGAATGGTGGTGATGGTAGAAGGTATCCATGCTTCGTCACACACCAAATCCCACTGTTAAATACCGTTAAGAAGTTAGAGTAAACAAATATTTAATTTTCATTATAAGGTGTCAAAAAGCATTTCGGACATTTTACGCTCTGATTCTGATAATGGCTGATTGATTAATATCTTGAAATACTGTTTGTTGTCCTCCATTTGCAATAAAATTACCAACTGGATGAAATAATTGCCCATCAAACATTTTTATGCTTATATTTACCATTTTTGGAATCTGTTTATGTCAAGGATTTTTCAATTGACTTTTCAATATTGAATATTTAGTTTAAAAAAATGTATTTATTGCATTTGTTTGCTTATGAATAGAACATCCAACTGCCTAAAAACGGAGAATTAATGTTAAGCTAATATTAATGCCAATAGAATGTTGAAGAGGTATATGGTGCATGCAGTGAGAGGGACGGGTAATATGTTTACCAATTCGCCCCGTAGTTGATGTTATCTGTATTTGCGAGCTGTTTGGACGAACTGGCTAGATGTATCGATATTATTCTGACTATAAGTCTTACTTACTCGGCACACTGTGGCTAAGTGAGATGTTTTCAGCAAGTTAGTGTCGCGACACTTGTACTCTTTGCTTGACAAAGGAAAGAGACGTTTGCACATTACGTTTTCAATAACTGTTTGAGTACATGCATTTTTAAAATTTACTTTGTATGAATGAAGAACCCTTGTTTATATATTGAGAAATTTAAGTAGCTATCTAGCGCGATATATA
Organism: Mizuhopecten yessoensis; assembly: GCF_002113885.1. NCBI lineage: Eukaryota > Metazoa > Mollusca > Bivalvia > Pectinida > Pectinidae > Mizuhopecten > Mizuhopecten yessoensis. The sequence continues at coordinate 265,860 of NW_018408863.1, read as the reverse complement.
AACTGTTGTATACGTTTTCAGTGTTATATAAACTGTTGTGCACGGTTTCTTTCGAGACTATATTTTTATGTATATTTGTTTACATTTTTTTGGGAGGAACATTATTAAACCGTAAGTTATTGTATCTATTCCAGGTTCAACATGTTTTAAACAACTTGTAAAACAAAGCAAAACATTTTACACAAAAAGATAAATTAATCCTGTATTTTACGGAATGTTACATTGAAGATATACTTTTGATTTAAAATGACTTCAAATGTGGCACCTTTGTTTCATTTTAAGTTACTACGAAACATTAAGAGGTTCTAAGTTATACTGATATACTTACCTGATTGACTACCGTGTTCATGCTGGTGTTAAACGTGAACGCTTCACATGCTGTAGTTGTTTCATTATCCCAGGCAGGAAAACACTGCTTTACCATGCTCGTACCATTAACATGTAAGCTTTCGTTACTAACAGTTGTTGCTGGAGTTATATCATGCCGCACAAAACTGTCGTCTCTAACACAATTCCAATCTGGAGTGGCCCCGGCAAAAGTCATCATCATCATACTGAAGGTCACCGACGACATGCCTCCTAGAACTACGAACATAATAAAAAACTGAAAACGCCCGAAACCCCCACATGTATCTAGTAACTCATCCAAAAATTCACTTATGGGTGTCATTTTCTTCTTCTCCATGTTCCTGTGTTACAACATATAATCTATCATGACTAAAAACATGTGTTTTGTTATCCTCGTATCTGCCAGGACACAGTGCACTGTATGTTTGTTCAGCTCATCTCCAGCTTCACCCTATTTGAGGACAAGTGGCCGTATGATAACTAGTATCAGCGTCATAGAAGACACTCCCGGCTATCTATGTACAAACAGTATCTGTAAATATTAGAGTTGCCATCTGTAAGTCAGAGGCGTGTTAGTACAGGTAGCATTCTTATGTGTGGCTTGGCAGTATAACAGCCACAGGAAACAATGAAATCAGTATCGATAAGATAGTATAAATCGATTTTGAATATTCCTCCAAAATAATAGTCTTTGTATTTAGTCCGTTTAAAGTTTTCATAGATTATAGTTCTGTTCAGGTTTTAGAAAAACCTACCTCACAATAGTGTTGCTTAAAAACATGACAGCAAAAACTTTAACACGTGAATGTTTTCCTATCGGAAACTGATCAGATCTTTCCGTCATCTTCTTAGAGTTATCGCAGACCAACCAAGGCGTAATTAATTATGACAGAAATTTCCGAATGGTTCCAATTGACAATTATCATCGATGAAACCAGTACAAACACAAATAACACGAAAAGTTCTCGAACAAATATGGCTCCATAATTTCGAAAAACTGTTTGTTAAACATTATATCAAGAACTGAAAGAAAGAAACCACGAAGACATATGAGATGCAATATTCGTTGTTGTTTGGAACGTGGAAAAAAATCATATAAATACTATGGCAATAAACATTTATTAAATATTATTATGGCAATTAATATTCATCAAATATTATTATCTATCTATATATAATCATGATTGAAATTGTTATAGTGTTTATCTTATTCTTAATATACAAGTATTTATAAAATACTGCCATAAATGATGATATGTTAGTGCATTATATTAAAGTTACACGTGCTTTTTTCATTACAGGTTTGACCATATCCCGTATCTGCTATATCGTTACCTGTGTGCTTAATGTAGGAGCGATAACTCTCACCAGGGTAACTCAAATAGTTATCAACCCTTGTACGTAGCATTATATTTGTTTGGGTTCGTGTTGTTTTCCTTTTAATTTTGGTGTGTTTTTGGCATCTGTTCTTATCTCCTACCCAAGGCAACTTATGTTTTTATCCCAAGTTGATGCTACTTTATATAAAGTGAATGGATTGGCCAATTTTAAATACAATTAACTTGCATTTTGTCAATTTTCACATTTACATAATAAAGTTGCTCACTTATTTCGTTACAGATATAGAGGTTACACAACGAGTGGTTGTTGAATATGGTATTGAGTTCACTCGAGTAAGTTAAATTTTCAAAAGTTACAAAAGACACGAGCTTTAGCGAGTGTCTTTCTGTAACTTTTGAAAATTAACTAACGAGAGGGAAATAAATACAATACTCAACAACCACGAGTCGTGTGATCTGTTTCTACCACAATCTCAGTAGAAACAGCTGGAGTGTGACCTGATTTGAATAACATACAAACATGTGTGATATGACCAATATGTAAAAAGTCACTCATTAATGAATACTCAAAAGTATTTTATTTTTTTACAAATTTAATAATTTTTTGGCAACAACGTCATGAAAAAATATATAGAAGATGAATGTCTTTAAGTATGGAGAATATGCAGTAATGCATTAATATATATAAATTGACCACAGACTATATGCGCGTACGCATATCGTACGAAGTCTGCCTTCCGCCAACTGATAAAGACGAACCTGGACACGCGACGGTGTGACCTCGAAACGATATCGAGCGTTTGTAGCAATTTTGCCCGAAACTAGCGATCGAATCTTAAAATATCACCTTCTTTTAATAACCCCATTTTCCCCATCGCATAACCTCACAAAGTCACCAACATTTAACAAACAACTGTGACTTTGTTTAAAATAATATACATAGTTCAAATATTTTAGAGTCAATTGGGATTCTGATTAAATTTCCTCTCCAAATTAGCCTTAGTTTTGATAAAATAGACTTTTGAAATTGATATCTAAATAAATAGCGTCGCACGGCACTTAAATCATGAAAGTTTTGTTTTTGGTTATTAATGTTACATTTAAATTGTCCATGCAACGATAATTACCAGCCAATGGAGCTTGTATTCAGTTCAATTGTCATAAAAGTCTCACCAAGTGAAAATTGCATACATAAAAATTCTTCTTGTATTGCATGACTGTGCTTTTTGTCGTTTTCCCACATGTGTCCTTTTTGGGTACAGTGCAATCAACACTGTGTAGACGATGTCATCATTTTCTTTTTGTCGTTAAATATTTCATTTGATGCATTTGGATTTACATTTAGTTAGTATGATGGTTAGATCTACCCTGATTTTTATCATTATTTTTATTAAGTGTAATTTTTGCGGTTTATGCCTTTCTCGATTTCACTCATTCAAATGAATTAACGTTACATTTTTCGATTTCACTCATTCAAATGAATTAACGTTACATTTCTCGATTTCACTTTGCGATTAACAATCTACTCAAGTAGCAACACAAACATAATATTATTTGAATATAAAATGCAGCTATTCATCAATGCAACTTACGAATGTGCAAATAACCAACATTAATATCGCTTAATGTTGATGAGCATGTTTTGTGAATACTAAAGCTCCACATGAAAGGTTCTGTGCACACCACGATAATGGCGTTGTTATGTCAGCTGAATTACAGGTTTATAGAAAAAGATCTGTGTCAGCTTACAACTAAAAACTGCTTAATTTTGCCAAACCGTCATATTTTATGGTGGCTTTTATAAGTTGATGACATAAGTTTAATGAATAAATGACATCGGGTATTTGTACATTTTACAGCCTCCATAAAAATATCATTCCAAAATTCAAACGAATATAACTTCACTTATAAACTTTAAAACTAAAACATGTCGGCTACAAGTGCATATTTGGAAAGTATGATTGAGGAATATGGCGAATTTTCAAGATTTCAACGGATTATGTTTTCCATTATGATGTACAGTAAAGTTGCTTCAACATGGACTATGATGATGATGACATTTGCTGGAGCAATTCCTGATTGCCAGTGTCAACATAATAATAATAATAACAACATATAATAATTATTATATACAGCATTTGATATAGCGCCCTATCTAGCTAACCTAAGCCAATCTAAAGCTCTTTACAGTACATGGATTTACAATTAATACAATCAAAATACGATTAGCAAATACATTAATCAATACAATGTTTGAGGAATTCGCAAGAGCTGCCTTAGCAAGCGCTAACTACTAGTCCTATGCCATCTGGCTAATATCTCCCTATGTGTGTATGCCTGCGTGTGTGCTGGAGATGTATTGTGTTCTGTTTATAGTGGTACCGTGCTTCCAACGGTATCATTTATAGTGCCTCCTCACTTGAATGCTACAGCACAGTTACCGCAATATCAACCCCAGATCATTTGATACTCCACCTGGGTTGTTGGAGTTGATATACAAACTATTCAAACCCAATCAATAGATATGTACGATTTATTATATAGATGGACAGTGTTATCCTCTAGAAAATTTTACCGTTCGGAATTACCAAAAGTGTAAGTTTTCCGAAAATAGGAATACTGTTGTGATGTAGGTAGGTTTCATTTTCAGAAGTTTAACTTTAATTATTAGAGAATAGTGGCTCATTCTTTAAAGCAGGAACATTTAGGTTTCCGCTTTAATGTCGTATTAAGTATTTTGGTACATGTACACGCTTCAGCATGCATCCTTGTTTCTTTTGAAGTAATGAAACTTGTTTGGTTTAGGAGTAACCAGATGTTACGCCTATTTTCTGTGTGTGCGTCGTCATCAGTATTAAAGCGAAGTGAATGAGAGAGCCGTCATGGGTAGTATATCCCTCGTGCGGGATTTGCCATTGACCCATCATGGATGTTTGTTCGGAAAGGACGTGAGACTTGTGCACAAAATCTGTACATAAATATGGTAAGAAGACATCCATATAAACCGGCAACTTAAAGAACCGATTTTGCATCCGGATATTTCCAAAAAAGGATCAAGCGTGAAAAGGTTTGTATTCAGGAATTAAGGACAAAAACTGTTATTGGTTTAATGTAGTTTATATTTCGTATCAACAAAATAGGAATAGAATAGCAAAACTATGAAATAAATAAAACATTTATCTTAATTTTGTTTCTTAACATAAATTTCTTTAATAGGGAAATCCGAATGGAAACTTTGGAAGCCTTGTGAAACGGGAGCCTTGACAAAAAAACTTTGAGATTTTGGAACAAATATAATTTAATCGTGCCTGTAACAAGCATTTTGATTGGCTTAAAAAATTATGTTATCAGCCCATAACGTAAAAAATGACGTCGCCGTTTGTAACGTCGCTTTTGATTGGCTGATACAGCGGCGTAACAATTTCTAAGAGAAAAGAGTCCATCAATAAAAGTGGATTTCCACAGAGATTGTGTAAAGTAGATTAAATTATAAGGATTAACTTGAATATATTTTTTTATGTTATGGAGCTATAACTCGAAAAACCGGAGTGTACTCTCATCATAAACCGCTTCGCGGTTTATTTAAATACACTCTGTTTTTGTGTGTTATATCTCCATAACATAAAAGATACATTCAAGTTAATCCTTAATTAATGAACCAATTACAATGTAGAAATTGTAACATACAGAATATATATAATGTAATAGAGGATTCCTAACGAGTCATAACTGACTCCCATTTATATAAAATAAATGAGTTTTATATTTACATATAATCTACAAGCCTCAGTGAATTATATTCGCAATCAAAAAATGAAGCAAATCATTCTGTTTCTTTACTACGAAAAATTAGTCAATACGGATTTGTTTTTCGTAAAATGTGTGTCCGGGCCAGCTACTATGTTTACCGCATTTTGTAACATACTATCTTACATACAGTTACTGTATACTGTATTAAAAAAACCATATGATGTTTTACGATATATTACATACACATTGATAACAATATCAAAATATACAACATATAGTAAAGAAAGTATTACAATATATTACATACATTACCAGATATCACTATATATTACATACAGAAACTACTATATTACTTACAATAACTACATGCATTGATTGGCATATTATTTATTACAATTTATCGCATACAGACACATACACTATATTGCCAAGTTTATACTATAATGTTATATCATGGCTATACATTTCATAGCTATACGACGTATTACAATAAATTACATGAAATAACGAAAAGCATATCACAACATATGATATGCAATTATATATAATAATATAGTCATGGTATGCATTACAAAATATAACATATATATAAACCTAAAATATATCACAAATGATTTTATACTATTACTTTATCAAGTAATATATAGTAACATTAAGTATAACAAAATGTGCACTATCAAAAATTACATATGCGTGACGTAGATAATGTTGCCTTTTTCTTTTTTGGTCGTTGTAGTCGTCATATCACAGAGTTTATATGGACGAGATGTTTTTGGTTTTAACTTATTGGAACCAAAGTCGTGTAGTGTATCAGGTAGCATTCTGTTTTTTGTCTCTGGCATAAAGCAAATACAGATGAAGGCCAATAGAAGTCCACCACTGCATATAAAATACAGGATACCAGGAATGTCGTCATTCTGAAACAAAATCACGAACAATGCTATTATATTTTTCATTTTCTTTTTCACTTTTTATTCAATTTTCATAAACAACACAATTGACAAAAAATACAATACATTACTTTGACAAGACAAAATGCTATTATATTCATAACCTTTTACTTGTAGTAGATTAATTTACACATGATGTTTAATATAACTTAGAACATCAACATCAGTTTTATTTTAAAACAAGCGATCATAAGAGGAAAAATTGTGAGTTAAACTATCAAGCAGGTAACATTTGAAATCATTAAAATTAAAAATTTATATTTATTAGTCCTCAAGTTTGACCAATTTCATGACCCTTATTTTACAGTGATATTTAAAAGTGTTTATGTGGCTTTGACATAAATGCGAAAACAACGTCAACTTACCAGGTACACAATTTGGGGAGCAACTAGAGAGCCCACCCTCGCCATGCTGTTGAACAACCCGCTGCTAACCGATCTGGTAAAAGTAACAACACAAAATGATAACGTCACAAAATTCGTTCAGTACCAGAATGATGCGCATTGATAAATACTTACATTGAATAGAAAAAGTAAATTATTATAAAGTTACACAGGAGGATTTCATTTGGTAGTATCAAGCTTAAAAGTGGTTTCAAAATAACTTAATAGCATTTTACTACCCTCATGTCCAGATCTGACAGAAGTGATTTTACTATTGATTTTTTTTTATTTAAAGTTATTTGCTGAATACTTTGAGCAGATATTTACCTTGTACTAAAGCAGAACGTACTTGCCACTTTTATTGGTATTTTCCATTGATACATTATAAAGTGTTGATATATGAACAAAAAGAAATCAAAATATTCGCAAATCTCCGGAGTACTTATAATCAGGTCTCATACAAAAAATACAATCACTGCAGTTTGGAGATTTTTGTAAACAGTGTCTGTCGTAACATGATTTGAAATTTTTATTTTGAATAAGTAGCACAAAGTCATACCTGATGACGGTTGGAAACAGCTCTATAGCTAATAACTTGATGCCGAGCCATGCCAGAGATACTCCGATTTTCGAAATAAGTACAAAAACAGTACGGTACACTTTGTTTTGTAAATCTGAAAAGCAATTATCATTATTATGTATAATAACATATTTAACAACAATCACGAAACAATTATATCAGCCACTCTTTCTGGCAGGGATGGAAGCGTCAAGGGTGTTTTAATATGGGAGGACACCGGAGTACCCGGGGGAAACCCACGTGTTCTGTCTGGCAGGTGACCGGATTGGGGAATCAAACCTCTGCAATTGCGCTATCCGCTGAGCCAAATGAGTTATCATTTATAGCTAACCCAAATGCGCTGAAATGTTGATATATTGTATACTGTCACAATTTTTCGAGGAAAAAGTAATATTATAATTGGAATTTTGGTAATATATCGAAAAAAGAAAGAAGAATGGTACATTAAAAAATAATGGCAATAAACAAGACAGAAAATTTAACCGAGGACATTATGTCTAGCGGCAGTACATTTGATTTTTTTTCTCTGCGTAATGTCATCGAAATAAACGAGTTGGTTCTTTATTACAAGGAAACTCAAACACGAGGTATTTTAGCGAGACAATTATGAATAAAAGTGTATCACGTTACACAAAAAGAGGATTAAGACGGGGCTACCAATTAAAGAGTACTCGCATTTGGGTCCAACATTTTGATTGGTTATTCGTGAATAATTGCTCTGAAGGTAATTTTATTTTTTCCAATTCATCAATATCATGAGATTTCATTTTGCAAATGAAAACCTATCTTACCTTGCATATATGCTTTGATCATATTGTATCTTTGAGCTTCATGTATAGGCAACGATCACCTGTATGCAGGCCACTACACATTACACGGTGTGGGTGATGCAAATATTGTTCAAGTTTCATCAGAATATTTTTCAATGATTTAAAACTTACATCCCCAAACAAGCTGCACTTATTTGACCTTTTACCTAGATATAAAAGTAGTCGACGCCAAAATGCAATATAATGCACGGTTGCTTTAGCTGATGAAGGTACACAAATCAGGTGTCATAAACATCATTTTAAAATGTGGTTCGGACCAGATTTCGATGGAAATTTGTCATTTTTTTTTCTTCATCTTTGACCATGAGGTCAATACCAATGTGAACTTATTACAGTGCATTGCACATACCTCCTGAAGGTGATTCAAGGACACTTCAAGATTAATCAAGATATATTCTACGGTTTAAAAGTTACGGCTCGGAAAAAATATGTATGAGAAGATGAGGAATGAAAAGAACAAGAAAACCAGAGCCAGTACTAAGTAAGTCTAGGGAGACATAATTAATGAGGATAAATCTGAAATGGTTGGCAGGAACCCTGGAAATGGTTAGCAGGAACCCTGGTGACGATAAAATGTTTTTCCTGCACCACGTTTGAGCTTCGTCATGACGTCATGTCGTCTCCCTGATCATACCTGTCGCTTCTATGAAGGCCACGATGACTGCGGCAAATATCCCTATACCACAGAATAGCAGCGATGTCCACTTTCTCCCAAGTCTTCAGGAAATTATGAAACAGAAATCTTTTTTATTAGTACATAATCAAAATGAACGATAACAGTGATAGGTGGGGTTAGTCACAAGTGTATGTTCTGGTAGCATGATTGTGTTTGTTTCTTCCTGCCAAGTAAGCACATACGAATGTCTCGTTATATAGTTGAATTCTCCACTGTTTGATCATGAAGCCAGACCCTATAGTCACTCTTGGTATGATTGTGTGATCGTCTTTTTATACTTAACAAATAAGTATATATGTTATAGTGTGAATATCTCCACTATATCAAAACTAGAACTGTACGCAACCGGCATATACCAATCCCCCTCATCTGCTCGAACATTCATGCTGATGTCTCAGTATATCAGAGGCCATAGCAGGCACTTTGAATTCCGAAATGTAACAGTCTGCCTTTGAATAAAAACATATCCCCTATGTACCTCTCCCACAATGTATTAATGAGATTGGCTCCAGAGCATTGAAGTTATAACTGTTATTTTCTAAGTCAATAAGCCATCGTTAATACATGAATTTGAAAGTCAGACTTTATTCAATATTATAAATATTGTGTTAATTTATGTAACTGAAAAGATTTTAAAATATACTTTGTAATGAAATGATATTTTTCAACAAAAGTAAATATTGAAGCTATTTGTATATACGATAATAGCTTCAATCGCAAGAGTTATACTATTGTTCTATTGTAGATACGAGCAAATCTATCAAATAAGCTGGATAGGTAAGATTGGACTCAGAAACTGTATTCAGTTAATTATTTATATGATATTTAAAAAAAAAAAAACGAAAGTATATTACTTTTTGTCAAATCTACATAATGATGAAACGTTAATATTCTAGAAAAGATCAAACAAAATATCGTGTATCACATAATCAATACACATATTATTTATCAAAAGGAAATTGATATTTGTGTATAGAGTACATGCATGACATCAAATTTTAGACAAAAAATAATATGTGAACACAAAATGACAATAATTACACACATAATATAATATATTCGATACAATTTATAGTCCTCGTGCTGAAGTTATATAAAGACGAACAGAAGACGAAGAAGGAAACCATCCCAGAACCTGCACTAGTTAGTCTCTATAGCAAAGCTAGGAATGAAGTCAAACAATGACAGCGTAATTCGGCTTACCGATTTGAAAAGAAATATAAAGTTACAGTCGGTGGAATCTCCGCAATACTAAGAAGGGCCATGTTGAGGAAGAGGTCCCCTGTTAAACCCTCGACTCCAAAGGATATCCCATAATAGCCATAACCACAGGCTAACCTGTAACCGAAACACAACATGCATAGTCTTTAGCAAAGAATGACATGAAACTGGCACACCCAACAGTAATAGCCTATTTCAATAAAAAAAAGCATCGAGCTTCATTATACAGAAAGAAATATATAATGACCATCACACTTTCTATACTGTTCTCTCTTTGTCACATTTACAGTACTATTTCCGTGTATATTTTTGTGGCTCATCCGAAGCGCTTTCATCAAATTCACAGTAAAACACTATAATTCCCTTGTATTTCCTTTATCAACCTGCATACAAAGCACTAGTAGCAACCTCATATGGATGGTTGATAATCTCTGTAGAAAAATAGACAAATGCGTATAGAGTCACTGTTTGATTTCCCTTTACAAACAGTTTATTGTATTTAAAAACAATTTTCACAGAATGTGTTTTTCTTTTTTCGCTTTAACGTCATAGCTACAATGTAAGGTCAAAAGAAGACGGATGCCTAAGGGGGACATCCCTTAAATAGATCAGAGATGTGAGAAACAAAAATACCAGATGTGGTTTCCAAATTCTGCAGTTCGCGCAGCAGACCGACTTTGGTTTCTTTTATTTCCCTCTAGCAAAAGAAAAACCAGGAAGAAAATCCCCGATTCTGCTGGAATACTAGTCAACTCTTATGATAATATACATAGGGTTACAGCAGGCCTATTGTTTCCTCGGTGAGTATTACAGGAGGTCCCGCATTAGTCGTTTTATACGTAGATGCAATGGAACATATATAGTTTAGTGTTTTTTTTATATAAATATATATTTATTTTATTTATTTAGTGTCTATTTAAAACGAGATATATAGATGTGTCCTCCAAGTTACTCCTCAGCAGTAGCCTACGTAACGTTAAACCCATACATGGCCGGGTCGACGTCATTATCGGGGGTCACATGTAACAGACAGTCCTATATAGTTATTTCATTTTCAACGAACATGCACTCTACATGTTAATATACCATGCTTCCTACGCCTTATGGTACATTAAATTAAAAGTTAAAATAAATAAACAACTAAAGAATTGAAAACAATACATATATTCATTGTGTTTCTAAAACGATTACTGTATCCTTTATGCCGTTAGATGGTCTGTTCAAAAAGAAATGACCAACCTTAACAACTTCTACGTTTAAAGTTGTTGCTTGTCTTTTTCGATTTCCATTTGTTTTATGTGATTTCCTTATACATGTTTAAACTATCTATTTTTGGCTCTGAAGACCTCTGCTGTTATAATAATGGGCCGATAGGAATTCAATTACTAACTAATTATGTCGTTTCTACTGCTTGATTAAATCTAAAATACTTCTAAAATATATTACAAAGAAATGAATCTTAAAGAAGAATATTAATTTATACCGGAAGTATATTTTTTCAATTCTGGTGGTATAAGAAATGAAAGATATATACTATCCTTATACCACTACCAAAAATTGTAAATTAGACTGGCCCCCGTATCCAGAATATTTAATTATCTAGAAAAATGTATACTATAATAAGTTTGACTACTTGGATGTCTGATTCTAGAAGTTATCAAATTAGCTTAGTTGCTCTACAGTTATATAAAAAAATGACAATTATAACATTATTTTCTTTTCAAGGCATTTACATCACATTGTTGGTTATTGCTTCTTGTTAAAATGCAAAATTACTTGGTCATCTCTGAGTTTGCTTTGATTACGTCACAATGTAAATTGTCATTATCACCGGAAGTAAATTTCATTTTAGGAATATTCCTATAAATCTAAAAGAAATTTGATGACTTTATGCATGGAAATCATGCAATAAAAATTAAGCATAATCTACATAGCAAATGTGTAACAAGTAAATGTATACATACATTGTAAGCATAACTTACCATGAAACTATATGTAAAACGGTCATTTTGGCTAGCTTAGCTGTTGTAAACATGTCCCGTATGGTGTAAACCTTGTTCGTACTGGGCTCGTCGACGTCTGTATCCATCCTGATTTTGAGTGCTTTGATATCTCGAATTGGGCTGCCATTGAACTTTGCCACCCTCTGTATAACGTCAAATGCTGCCTCCTTTTTGTTGTTAGAAACAAGCCAGCGAAAACTCTCCGGCATTAACCTAATACATAAATAATGTGAGAAATGTTAACAATTAAGTCTGAATGTAGCAATTTCAATTTTCATTTGGATTCAGTCTTCATTATTTTTAATAAGATTTTTTTGTCAGTCGTGTTACAGTGTAATCGTTACTTATGTGAATTACTTTTCTTTTTAACGATAAAATGTTTTGTTTTTGTTACGACAGGTTAGTATGTATGTTTTGAATATCCAGGTGGTAACGTTGCTAGACTAATGTTAACATAGATGAGCAGTATCGCTAAATAACATCCTTAATTTTGAAAAACAATGCGCCATCGATTTGACTACGCGATAAGCGTATGTGCGCTTAGTTGTTTTACGTGTACGAGATGATGATGGAATCGAGTTTTATTGCAATTTTGTACATATTTTACACCTGTGTGTTCATACGTTTCCCCGGGTCATTTGTTTGATGAAGATGACAGGATTATATATCGTACTAGTCATCAAAACACATATACACTGGTTGTGCTATAAGACCATTTTAAACATCCATACATACCCTGCCTCAAGTACACTTTCACACAGGCACGGATACATTAAATACACGGAGGCACATTTTAGCCTAGCTGTTTATACCAATCAAAACCTACTTTGAGAAAAGCGTTAAGAAACGTTGATTTACATAATTGTTGTGCTATAAGACCCTTTATAACATCCGTACATACCTCAAGCACACATACACACAGGCACGGATACATTTAACACACGGAGGCACGTTTTTATATAAGCTTAACTGTTTATACCAATCAAATCCTACTTAAGAAGCGTTAAGAAACGATGATTTAAATAATTGAAAGGTCATATTTTAACGGGGTTAATGGTGTCATCATACAAACCTCCAAGTTAACAGCCAGGGTGCTGCACAAGCAGCTGAGACAAAATGGAGATATCTCCAGTCAGGAAGTCCCCAGGCGACGAGTGCGAATATGGCGGACCATATACCCCACATTGGAAAGGCAGGCAAAACAACACGACGTTCCATAGGAATGAATTCAAGTACGTAGGGGTAGTAGACTGTTAGATAGGCGCCAATACCTAGTCCAATGAAAAGTCGACACGTCGCAAACATTTCCCATGATACTGAAAATCCGCACAATACGTTGACCACGAGTAGCGTCAGCATGGAAAGAAAGTGGGTCGGTTTACGTCCAATCTTGTCGGCCAAATGCCCAGTAAATAGTCCCCCTAAAAGCACGCCCGACATCTGAATGGTGGTGATGGAAGACGGTATCCATGCTTCGTCACACACCAAATTCCACTGTTAAATAAAGTAAAGATATGATAGCGAATACAATATTTAATTTTCATTATAAGGTGTCGAGAAGCATTTCGGACGTTTTAGTCTCTGATTCTGATAATGGCCGATTGATTAAGATTTTGAAATACTGTTTTTTGTCCTTCATAGGCAACACAATCACCAACTGGATAAAAAGTATTGCCCATAAATGCAAATCGAAAACAGTTTAATACTTAAATATACCATTTTTGGAATCTGTTTCTATTGATTTATCTTTATTCAATATTGAGTTTTAATAAAAAAAAAACAACACCATTTATCGCATTTGTTTGAATAAAACATCCAATTGCTAGATCGGATAATTGATATCTAACGTTAAAATTATGAAATCATAAAAATGATGACGTCAATAAACGGGCGAATGCATTCATAGCTGATATGAATGCCAACATAATATTGTAGAGGTATATGGTGCATGCAGTGAGATGGACGGGTAATATGTTTACCAATTTTGCCCCGTAGTTGATGTCATCAGTATTTGAGAGCTATACTGAACAAAAAAAGAAACGCACAAAGTCCCCCCTCCCCCTGCAGTACACCTTAGCTGTAAGGAAATAATGGAATATTTGGTCAGGTAGTACATCAAGAACGATCTCCCTTCTCAACAATTTACCCTAAAATCAGCCAAGCGTGTCATTGTGTGACTTTGTGAGCTTCTTTAGTCCAAATCACGTGGCGTGATTAAGCCAAACCGGAGCAATTACGATGTTGATGGATGGTCATAGCCAAACTGCTGTCGCACGGCAGTTTGGTGTTGGCCCGTGTACAATTAACCGTCTCTGTACACGTTTCCGTGTTACTGAGTTAGTTTCCGATCGTCCCAGGAGCGGTCGTCCGCGTGTAACGACCGCACGACAAGACAGGGCGATTCGATTGTCGCACTTGCGCAACAGATTCAAGACTGCTGTAGAGACTGCGTCGCATACCTTAGGTACTCATGGCAGATCCATTAGTCCCCAAACTGTCCGCAAGTGCGTTTTAACTGGATGCGCAGACATGACCCGAATAGGTTTGGGATGCGTCGATAGAGGCGTGTGATGTTCACCGACGAGTCTAGATTCTGTCTGTATCGCTCAGACGGAAGAAAAAGGGTATATCGCAGACGCGGTGAGCGTTTCGCCGACGCATGCGTGGTTGAACGCGATAGATTCGGTGGGGCTTCTGTAATGGTTTGGGGAGGCATCTCCCATGGAGTAAAATCCCCCTTAGTGGTCCTGGATCAAAACCTCAATGCCGTTCGATACAGAGACCAGATCCTCCAACCACATGTCCTTCCACTTCTCAGACGTCATAACCTAATTTTCCAGCAAGACAATGCTCGACCGCATGTTGCCAGAGTCTGTCGTGATTTTCTCACGGCAAACAACGTTCAGCCTCTGGAATGGCCCCCATATAGCCCCGACATGTCTCCCATTGAGCATTTGTGGGATGAGCTGGACAGGCGTATTAGGAAACGTCAAAACCCCCCAACTAACCGCGCCCAGTTGATCGCAGCATTTACACATGAATGGAACAACATTCCCTTAAGGTGAATAAATGTTCTTATGAATTCAATGCATAGGAGAATCCGTGCAGGGATTCGTGCAAAAGGTGCCCACACCAGGTACTGAAGTGTCATTTTGTTTTTCGCGGGTATCCCACTTTGAGTAACTACTGATGACACGAGTGAAGTCACACAGACTTTTCTTCTAAAGTATTGTAAAGAGTAGACTTGTCCCTTCATATTGATATAAAATTGTGTACAAATTTCCCAAAATAACATAGGCTATTGATTGCATAATTTAATTGTGCGTTTCTTTTCTTGTTCAGTATATTTGGACTAACTGGCTAGAGGTATCAATATTATTCTGACTGTAAGTCTTACTTACTCGGCACACTGTGGCTAAGTAAGATGTTTTTAGCAAGTTAGTGTCGCGACACTTGTACTCTTTGCTTGACAAAGGAAAGAGACGTTTGCACATTAAGTTGTCAATAACTGTTGGAGTACATGCATTTTTAAAATTTACAATGTATGAACGAAGAACCCTTGTTTATATTTTGAGAAATTGAAGTAGCAATCTAGCTCAATATATAACCTGTTGTATACGTTTTCCGTGTTATATTAACTGTTGTGTATGGTTTCTTTCGAGTATGTATGTTACATGTTTTTGGGAGGAACATTATGAAACCGTAAGTTATTATATCTATTCCAGCTTCAACACGTTTTAAACAACTTGTAAAAACAGTGGAAAAATAAAAAATAAAAATAAATAAAAACAAATTAATCCTGTTGTTTACGGAATGTTATATTGAAGATAAACGTTTGATTTAAAATGACTTCAAATGTGGTAGCTTTGTTTCATTTTAAGTTACTACGAAACATTAAGAGGTTCTACGTTATACTGATATACTTACCTGATTGACTACCGTGTTCATGCTGGTGTTAAACGTGAACGCTTCACATGCTGTAGTTGTTTCATTATCCCAGGCAGGAAAACACTGCTTTACCATGCTCGTACCATTTACATGTAAGCTTTCGTTACTAACAGTTGTTGCTGGAGTTATATCATGCTGCACAAAACTGTCGTCTCTAACACAATTCCAATCTGGAGTGGCCCCGGCAAAAGTCATCATCATCATACTGAAGGTCACCGACGACATGCCTCCTAGAACTACGAACATAATAAAAAACTGAAAACGCCCGAAACCCCCACATGTATCTAGTAACTCATCCAAAAATTCACTTATGGGTGTCATTTTCTTCTTCTCCATGTGTCTGCGTTACAACATATAATCTATCATAAATAAAAACATGTGTTTTGTTATCTTAGTATCTACCAGGACACAGTGCACTGTATGTTGGTCAACTCAACTCCAGCTTCACCCTATTTGAGGACAAGTGGCCGTATGATAACTAATATCAGCGTCATAAGAAGGCACTTCCGACTATCTATGTACAAACAGTATCTGTAAATATTAGAGTTGCCATCTGTAAGTCAGAGGCGTGTTAGTACAGGTAGCATTCTTATGTTTGACTTGGCAGTATAACAGCCACAGGAAACAATGAAATCAGCATTAATATACGATAAGATAGTTCAATCTATTTTTAGTATATTTTGCAAACGTGTTTATTCTCTAAAACGGGTGTAAAAATTAAAGTTATCGATGTTTTTGACGAATCAGGTTTCGCAATAAAAATAGTTGCGGTTTGAAAATCGCGGGCTTCAAAATTTACCACATTCTGATTGGTTGAAAAAGACCGCAACAGAAAACTTCGCCGGGAAGACTGCAATACCGAACGCGAGAGGGTATATCCGATATCAAATATACCAGTTTTGACCTCACCACAGACAAGTTTCATGTTTGACTCAAAGTTTAACCAATTTGAATATGTGTCTGTCACTCTTTCAACAAGAAACCGTCGGCTCCACGAAAGCTTTGCAGGTGCATGTGTATTAACGACAATGCTGATGAGCCGCCTGAGATATATGTATGTATGCGCATGTGTGGGTTCAAAGTAAGTATGCGTAGCCTAGCTACTTTGCCAGTTCGATTTCGTGTCTGTGTCACAACAGAGTCGTATATACTACTGGCTTTATATGTCTCTGGTCACAACATGACTCCCCGTCCCCATCCCCACCCTGGTGCGATGTCTAAAATACAAATATGCTATACTGATATCCATGGGTCACAACACACATTATTAAGTCTTTCTTTACAAATATAATTTCACTACAAAGAGCATGACCGGTAAATATTTAAGGGGCATGTCATATAGAAGATGGAAAAAGTCTTAATTCTGAATGCTGAAATATGTAATTTAAAAGTTCAAATGCTGAACACAGTTTTCTTCACTTTCACAGCTGACTTTTTCTGTCCTCTTGTTAAATGCGTGTTTCAAGATTCTGTTACATTATCAAGAAGTTCAAATTTAAATGAACATAGACAACTTTTATCCTTATTTTTACAAACCTATCCAAATACACAGTTTGAATTGAACATCAGTGGTACTGTGGCTGCTATGAATAGTGGCCTGTCAAACTAAATTTCGAAATTTAAAGTAAAAACTGCTTATTTTGTTTTGTAAACTTTGTGCTATTGAATATATATAATCATATTCAATACATACAAAAAAACTGCCAATGCCAAAACAAAGTTCCTTACTTTAAGATTATGTGCTTTATTTCATTAATTTAGTTGAGTAAGATAGACTTTTTGCCATGAAAAACGCCGCGAATAAAACCTCCCTTATTTTAATCTCAATCCCTTAAAATGATTGTAAAACTTACAGATTGGTCTCCAAGAACTCTTGCATGTATGCACATAAACATACACAGGTGTAACGATCCCCTGTGGTTCAATCGAGATGCGATATCGTAGCTTTCTGACGACGAGATATTTATATTATATATTGCGTCGTCCGGGTATTAATATTAGTACTAGGTTCAATCACACCTTGGTTCGTTACAAATGTCTGAAATACACATATGCTATACTGATATTGGTCACAGCACACATAATGCTGTGACCCATATATCAGCATAGCATATGGTATATTTCAGACATTTGTAACGAATTGATTCCCTGTGGTTCAAGGTGGGAAATCGAGGGGGATTCGTGATTCATTTATAAATGATAAGGCGGCAGGCCAATTGCTGGAAGTGTGTAATGTGTTAAGAAAAATACATTGCTATGCTTTTTAAATGCACAAAATGTATTTAGACGTGTTAAAAAAAAGATTCTTTTAACAAGTCATTTCTTCAGTTTTGTCTTTTCTATTTAATTAAAAACAACGAAACTTACAAATAATGACAACCATCAAGCATTCTGTTAAGTCCCCTTTACATGTGCAATGTCTTTTACCATTAACGTTATTATTACTAATATTTGTTCTACCCTTTAATTGTATCTGTATTTAATGAAGGCGTTAATTGCACTTATTTTTTGTAAACAAATGATACATGGTAATACATGATAAATGCATACTTGCCAACCGTATATTTTTTTGTATGGGGGTGAAGCCGTGTGCTCAAAGTCAAATATTACAAAACATGAATTATTATAAAAGATGTGTATATGCCCCCAAGGAAAAAAACCCACTTTAGAGTGTCAATTGTCTTTTTAGTTTTTCCTACTGATGAAATCATTGGGTATCAGAATAGTTAAGCAAGTTTTCTGGCTGAAAACGGTCAATTCTAGTACGGACTTAGATAGCAATCTAATTCCGTGGTCTGACCTATGAATCGAAAGGTGTTAAGGGGACGTAACTCACGAGATCTGGAAAAATAAGCTACATGTAGATATGATTCGTCATTTCACAAAGAAATAAGACTAGACCTACTGTAGGTCCATGACTTTGACTAATATTTATATGTTTCACTTTTCGAAACGTGTGGATTAATCAGTTTTTAAATATGAAATGAAAAATTGATTAACTGATTACATTTAACGTTTTAGTCAATTTTCAACCATATGTATAATCCATTCAGATATGTGGTCACAAACACTAGCTATAGACCATTGATATACCTGGTCACAAACTCTAATTTTACTATTAACTACTGAGATACCTGGTCACAATCACTAAGTATAGTTCACTGAGTTACATGTACCTAGTCACGAACGTAACAGACGCACTACCTATGGGCAACTGTGATACCTGATCACAAAAAATATAGTTCACTGAGATACCTTGACAAAAACTTACTATAGACCACTGATATACATTGAGCTACCTAGTCACAAACAACTACATTAGACTATTGACGTAACACTTCCTCAGAGATTAAGTCCAGTAAAGATATTTTTTTTTGTTTTAGATATCACGTTTGTGAGGTGTTTACATATTTGAGTTGTTGGTTTGTAAACAACTTCAAGGACCAGTACTGCTTTGATATGTTATTTGCATTCATAGCCACGCCACCGGTCATAAAAATTCAATTCATCATAATTCGGTCAATTTTTCAAATATCTAGCTGAAGTTTGGTACATATAGGTATATCAAAGTAATATGAATAACACACAGGAGCTCTGTTTCGGGATACTTTCGGTTAGTAATAAACCTATACACACCAGTAATTAACAGCAACACTTTTTATCCGGTGTTTATACACATTCTTAAACCTTGTAAATAATGAGGGTACTGAGGGTTTTTTTTATACCCAATTTTTTATAAGGTTTTCGAATGTGTATAAACATCGGATTCGATAAAAAGTGTTGATGTTATTTACTGGTGTGTATAGGTTTTTTTACTAACCGAAGTATCCTGAAACCAAGCCCCTGTAGAAAAATATCTTCTGATGTCGCGTATTTTATAGATTAATTTTAGAGGTAATATCTTAAGACGCTTCAGGATCTCTAGAGCTCTACTCACACACGTGTGTCACGCCGACGATCGTAAAAATTCAATTGATCAGAACTCGGTTATTTTATCAAACATCTAACTGAAATTTGGAATATATACCAATACAAGTCTTATGAATAACATGTCCTCTTTTGTCGCTTACTTAAGTAAGTATTTTTAAAGATATTGTGTAGCGATGCTTTCTTAACTGTACAGGTTAGTATACACACGTGCCACGCCGCCGATCGTAAAATTCAATTCATCATAACTCGGTCAATTTTTCAAATATAAAACTGAAATTTGGTATAGAGGTGTATTATAGTCATATTAACAACATATTTTCTGCTAACTTCCAATGTGATAAGAAAAGCCGAAGGAGAATGTAAATATAAATGCAAAGGTTAAACATTTTAAAAACGGAAATAAATTTGAAAGAAAAGGTCAGTTGTGCTATATATATTTCTATAGTGTAGTGGTCATCACACTCGCCACTCTGTGGTGGGAGACCCAGGTTCAAATCCTGGTGGGAAAATACTGCAAACATATATTGAATGCCTTTTGTTCGTCATAGTAACCTTTAAACCACTTCAGCTTATTTTTTGAAGAAAAGTTCCATGGTCTAATGCAAGCCAAATTTATGAATTACATGTGGTTCTAATCTGCCAGGGGTTTGAGCCCAAATGAGGTCAAATTGACTTAATTTTCAAAAGTCTTCTTATTCAGGCACAGAGATGCTAAAATCAAATACTCTTCATAGATGGAACGGTCCTGTAGGCCTATTTCAAATTTATGAATATTTTGCTACCTCTGGATCATCCTTCCTCCTTGAGAAAGGTTTAATGTTTAGGCTAAAAAAGAAATTCAACAATTCAGAGAAAAATAGGATTGGTCAGTAAGCAGGCAATTTTATTTAATTTTATTATTTTTCGTGGATCAACATATACTTACAGGGTTATTTACAGGGTTATAACAAATGAATGAAAAATGAATTTCTTTGCATTACAATTGTTATTATTCTGTCAAGAATATGGTCAGGATCCCATGACCATAACAGTGAATGCAATCTTTGCCGGACTATTAAAATGATCTTCATGGGTACAAAGTAGGTGGGAAATAACACTTTTGGGTACAAATTCAAAGTTGGTTGGAATGACTATCATGTGACTAAATTTTGATGGTTTGAAAATTAAGAACCTAGCCCTTCCCTATGGCCTGTAGGGAGGGGCCAAAGAGGGCAAATTGGCTGAAATTTCAACAATCTTCTTCTTCAGATCCAGATATGTTAGAATTATTAAACACTCTTCATGGATTGAAAGTTCCTAAGTCGCTATATCTGAAATTGTTATTTCATTACCCCCGTGTCGTTCATTCTTCCACTATATCATTTTTTCTCAAAATTGTCAGCAATGTATACCGTATATCAGACAATTATGTACCCGCTAAAAATGATATATCAATAATATATGTTGGTCACTCCCAACATGAATTTCTCTCCCAACATGAATTTCTCTCAAGTAATTCAAAAAGTCTTTTTTGATTAAATGAACTTTTGTTCTGATTTTGTTTGATTTTTACATCACTACAACAAATAACATAATTGCATTACAACTCAGGTCCATGTATCTCTTGTATAACTTGGTGAGATCACTGTTGTACATTTATCATTATTGTGTTGTCATTGCAATGGTCCTGTTTATATCTATTGCAGCATCTGGCTTCTGAAGATACTGGTACAGTGGTATCATGCTTTAGGTTCAAAATATGTTCACGATATAATGCTTTCTTACATTACAATGCAAATGATTAAATTGTTTTATCATTTGGTTATTCAAAAGGAATGAATATTGCAGCCATTGTTTCTCCAATATTGGAATATTGAGAAATTGAATGCTGGTTTAGAGTTACAAAATGGGAACCATAATTATATATAATTACTTAATATTGATTTGGAATCATCTTTCATAACTACTTAATGCTGATTTAGAATCATCTTTGAGCTAATTTTATTGTGTTTGCATGTCACCTATAGACCAGGTTAAGCTTTTAAATGAGAGATGTTGTAACATCATCAGTTCTTTATTGTTTTTCTGTGTGTACTTATAAATTACCATGCTCTTTGCTGGTTATGAAAAGATTAATACACTCATACTAACTGTGATTGCTCCTAGGGTCCTGTCACTCCAGCATGGTGACCTTATAACATTGAAATGGTTGAAATCAGTGTCATATAATGAAAAACACCTACTGGAAATCCATAGACAACTACCAATTTTTTCTGCAGGTCTGTTACCACCCAGGAATACAATCATGCTAGCCCCTTCAAGGGGTCATACATGGCCGAGATAAACAACATAATAATTAGTGAACTATACAGACCCGTACACGTTCGCTGTTCCACTTTCAGCGTACCGTTTGCGTAGCTTTTCCGTACCGTTTGCGTAGCACTTGCGTATCACTTGCGTAGCATTTCCGTAGTACTTCCGTACCATTACCGTAGCATTTCCATAGCACTTGCGTAGCGTGTCCGTAGCACTTCCGTAGCGTTTCCGTAGCACTTGCGTCTACATATTTCCATTTAAAAAGCGTTTGTGAAACGTTCGGTCGAAAATTTTACGGAATATATATTTGTCGAAACGAATTGTAAAAACCCCCATTATAAACCGCATTACGTGAAAATTACTCCAACCATCATAATATTCTGAAGGAAAACCCCCCACAAAAATGACGGTTTACACATACATGGACGTAACAGCCCTCCTCCCATGGGCCTGCTTGGTGTTCCCCACACCAGCATCTAGGCCTTAGGGGTAATTCAAATAACAGGCATACAACTGGCCATGTGGTAATGACCTGTCCCTTGTTTAAGGTATAAACAATTTTAGTGTCCGTTATAAAGGTTGTTAGGGCAACATGACCACCCGCTGACAGATACATTTCTTTCAATATGATATCTATATACCTGAGAATCTAGGCAGTGATAATGCATTGACCATTCACCTGTGGTCACATTTGATTCTGATGTGCTGTACCTGATCAAGGTCACATTCTGTGATTTCAAGTCAATTAAGTCCATGTCAATTAATCCAGTTCATTGTCTATCCATCACGTACAGCTGTATACAGGTAAATCAGTTCAAGGTAAAAACCTACAGGTAAGATACTTTGGCTGTCCCTCGATCAGCAAATGACAGCCCCAGGCACAATTTCATTTCACAAAAGTGCCTTAACCAAGGTAAACTGATATTTGGAACTTGGAATTCCTAATTTAATAATTAAAAAAGTACCTTATTATGATATTTAACTTCTCACGTAGATGATTTGTTTTAAAACTAATCTATTTTTTTAAAATAAATTATCATGAGTTCTGTTATCAGCGAGCAAGGTTGAATACTAACCCTAATATGTAACAAACTTTTCATATCAGATTATTGAAAATTATGATATTTTTCAGTAATCATTAAAAAAATCATTATGAAGATAACTTTATTGTCATCATGTGACTGAGTTCCTGAGAAAATAGAGTGTGATTCCTTGTTGTCTATAGCAGAGACGTATATATTACAATACGTCTCTGTATATAGTAAGTTTGTTAACGGAGTGCCCTCTCTGTGTGTGGTAATTATAAAGGTGTCAAAAATCAGTCAAGCGGTTCCAGGCTATTGTACCTATGAACTTACATGGTTCAATGAAAAAGATAATTGACCTTTAAACAGCTGACCAATTAGTACCACTTAGCGCCTTTAGCAAGTTACACAGTGGACAGTATATATCAGAGGCTGGGATTAACCTGGCCTAGGGTATATTTGGAAATATTATATTAGCGACAACAAGATTTATTAATTAATTAAAGAAAGGTTTATTGATATTTTTAGAGAAGAATGTGCAGAAAAAATTGAATATTCTGAAAAGCAAATTTTTATAGATATATTTACGATCATTTTGATCTACAAAACTACCTGCGTAAACCCAAACAAAAAGAATATCTGAAAGTAATAAAAAAAATATCTCCTCATAACTTAAAATCAGAAAAAAAAGATATCAAAACATTGAATCGTCAAGTGTGTAATGTTTGTAATTTAGATGATGCTGAAGATCATGTCATTCTGATTTGCGAGCAATTGTTTTGAAAACTTATTATATTAAAAAGCCAAGCATATTTTATATTGAAAGGATTATTGAGTGTGAAAAATTCAAAAGAAATAACCAACTTAGGGAAATATCAAAAATTTGCAAATTCGAGAGTAACCTAATTATAATAAATAGGTATAGTTGCACTTGAAATTGTACTGCGAGTGTGTGTAATGTTGTGTAATGTTATTTTGTATTTTTCACAGTTAATATCACAAATTTTGTTATTTTGTAACTGGTGAGTCGAACGACTCANAGTGAAAAATGATATAAATGAGTGATAAATGTATCTATTAAATAACACCCCCCCCTATCCACACCCTTTTACTTTGCTCTACTCTACCATGACTAATTGCCCTGGACCTTGATCAGGAAGCTATCGCCCTAAGCCCACACCCTCCTTGATCCACGCCTGTTTAGGTACAAACGTACATGTACAAACGGAGAAATACATATTGTAGATATATTGAAGTTTGACCTGGTCTCAGTCCCTAGGTTATCTGACATCAGACCCCTATACCCTCTGTAGTACACCCCCCTCAGGGTGTGCCAGACATTCATAGTTTCTCCTGTACCAGGATTCAGACAGGTACGATTTACCTGTAGAAAAGTCAGTATAGATACCTACATTTTTATGATCGATAAAGAAAACCTATATTCTTAATAATACTAGAGGTACATATCATGAATGTAAAAATTACATATATTTAGTACATATTATTTTTCTTAATCATAATAGTTTCCTACATGCACAAGCTTGCCTTTCAAACTGAAAAAATATATATAATAACTCCCGTAACAATATACACGTACAATGTATACTTAAACAATAATAAAATAAAAGATGTATAACAAAAAAAACTGTTTATCTGTGAATGAAATTTAATTAAAAGACATGGTATAACATGTATACATTTCAAATCTCCGATGTATGTATTTGCAAGCACATGTAAGCACATTATCGGTCTCCAAATCCTACGGAAAATCTAAAAGTGTATGGAAGTATTAAAGACGATATAAAAAATAGAAATAGAGGTACTGGATCCTTAACACAGGAGTCTGAAATTATATCATTTTTAATCATTATTAGGCTTATTAATTATTACGTTTCTCGTTAAAAAACCCGTAACAAGTTTACTTACTGTCAATATTAATTAGTATTTTATTCGGTAAGCAGGTGAAAATACTTCTGACCATAACTTATTATTATCTGTGTGCCGCGTTGATCTGTTAGCGTACATCAGGTCTTTGTGATGGATATATTACATGTACCAATATTTGATCGACCTTTATCCTCGTAGCCTACAGTGTACTGACGTTTCTTCCTATGCATTGTGGGTATGTTTGTTTCGTTTTAGATATTTTATATGCTTCGGCTTTTTATGTAAACCCGTTCTTGTCACCACAAACGAATCACCGTTTGTAAGCGTCATCCGTAGCACTTCTGTACCGTTTGCGTAACACTTCCGTACCGTTTGCGTAGCACTTGCGTACAATTTCCGTACCATTTGCGTAGCATTTCCGTACCGTTTGCGTAGCACTTCCGTACCGTTTGCGTCCTAGGTGGAACAGCGAACGTGTACGGGTCTGTAGTTTGAAGGTTATTTCGAAAAAACAAATACAAGCCCAATTTATGTTTCAAAGTAAACATTGACCTTTTCTAATAGCCTAGGGCATTGGGTTTGGCAATTTAGTCAAACATATAGATTTTCATGAACTGACCTCACTGACCTCACTGTGTCCTATATGATTTGACATTTGACATTTAACTTTTGTAAAGTTGGACTGGGGCATATCTTCTTTATTATTTAACCTGGAGTAACCAGATTTAGTGTACAAGGACATCTTTGGATGGTAGAGTGCACGATTTAGGTCACTGTGACGTATGACTTGACCTTTGACCTTTACTTTTGAAAATATTTGTACGGGGCATATGCTATGTCACATGGAGTAACCAGATTTTGTGAACAAGAAAATCTTGGGATGGCGGAGTGAAGTAGGTCACTATGACCTCACTGTGACCTATATGCTTCCTGACATAGGTGTACTGTTTGCGTATAGAAATTCTTACCGGTGGCAATGGGGTCTATATGGATTGCCTTGCTATACTTTGCCTTGTTAATAAATATCTTCTATGCTCAGTAGATCACATTTCTTTAATTTTAATTTTGTCTTGAAAAAATTTTGCCCTAAAGGAATAAGGCAATATATTGACAAGGGTGTTAAAATAATAGTAAATAAGTATTATAACAACAAAAAGGCCTACATGGAATATCTGATAATTTTTTCTTAATTAAAATACAATTTTTTTAAACTACCAATCAATTCTTTTTCATAGAAGAATATTCAGCTCACGTATGTCCTAAGGAGGGATTGTGTTCGTTTTGTTACCCTAAAGTTCTTCGCTGGGGCGCTGCAGGCGTCTGAGATCTACACTATCATCACAAAGGTTACTGAACTATGTGTGCTCGCTTATAGACAGTGCCTATTTCATATTATGTTAAGTGAACCAACATAGCGCCTATACAAACGTGTTATGAAACGAAATCAAATGTTTGTATAACACATGGTTTGCTAATTAACTTGAGTAACATGAGTCTTTGTTGCATCATGTTCGTACATATCATTACCGATTAACTAATGACCTCTTTTGACAAGTAACACATTATAGAACATAAATTTATTTTAATAAACATTATATAAACATTACGAATGTAAGTTTTCCAATGAGGACACGAGAAGTAATGACATCTTTAACTTGCTAATTTGCAAAATCTGAAAACGTGAACGAACATACGGAAAGGACCTTCTGGATAGAAGCATCTTGTTGAAAAACTCCTTGACCAGAGATAATTAAGTCCACAGTTAGTAACATACTAATTGTCATTATTACCAGATTTCATCAGTAATGTTATTGTATTTACACTGATAAATGGTAACTTCACTGTGACTTTGTTAAACAAAAGTATACAAATTTCAAATAGTTTAGAGTCAATTGGGATTCTGATTGAAAGTGGTATCCAAATAAATAGCGTCGTACGGCACTTAAATCATGAAAGTTTTGTTTTGGTTATTAATGTTACATTTAAATTGTCCATGCAACGATACTCAACAGCCAATGGAGCTTATATTCAGCTTATATTCAGTTCAATTGTCATAAAAGTATCACCAAGTGAAAATGGCATACATAAAAGTACCACTTGTATTGCATGACTGTGTCTTTTGCCGTTTTCCCACATTTGTCCTTTTTGGGTACAGTGCAATCAACACTTTGTTTTCTGTCATATTTACTTTTATTCCAATTTTGATTTCTGTGTGTAGACGCTTTCATATTGTCGTTGAATATTTCATTTGATGCATCTGAATTAACATTTACTTATTATGATGGTTAGAACTACCCTGGTTTTTATCATTATTTTTATCAAGTGTAATTTTTGCGATTTATGCATTTTTCGATTTCACTCATTTCAATGAATTAACGTTGCATTTCTCGATTTCACTTTGTGATTAACATTCTACTCAATAAGCAACACAAACATAATATTATTGGGATAGAAAATGCAGCTATTGATCAATAAAACTTACGAATGTGCAAATAACTAACATTGATATCGCTTAATGCAGATGTGCATGTTTTGTGAATACTAAAGCTCCACATGAAGGGTTCTGTGCACACCACGATAATGGCGTTGTTATGTCAGCTGAATTACAGGTTTATAGACAAATATCTGTGTCAGCTTTCAACAAAAAACAGTTTTATTTTGCCCAACCGTCACATGTTATATTGGCTTTTATAAGTTGATGACATAAGTTTAATGAATAAATGACATCGGGTGTTTGTACATTTTACAGCCTCCATCAAAATATCAAAATATCAATCCAAAATTCAAACGAATTAAACTTTACTTATAAACTTTAAAACTAAAACATGTCGGCTACATTTGCATATTTGGAAAGTGTGATTGAGGAATGTGGCGAAACTTCAAGATTTCAACGGATTATGTTTTCCATTATGATGTACAGTAAAGTTGCTGCAACATGGACTATGATGATGATGACATTTGTTGTAGCAATTCCTGATTTCTAGTGTCGATATAGTAATAATAATAATAAATTTATAATAATAATAATACACAACATTTGATATAGCGCTCTATTTAGCTAACCTAAGCCACTCTAAAGCATTTTACAGTACATGGATTTACAATTAATACAATCAATACAATTTGCATATACATTAATCAATACAATGCTTGAAGAATTCGCAAGAGCTGCCTTATGCTTAGCAGGCGCTAACTACTAGTCCTATGCCACCTGGTTAATATCTCCCTATGTGTGTATATCCACCCCAGATCATATTATACTCCACCTGGGTTGTTATAGAGTTGATATACAAACTATTCAAACCCAATCAATAGATATGTACAATTTATTATATAGATGGACAGTGTGATCCTCCAGAAAATGTAACCGTTCGGAATTACCAAAAGTGTAAGTTTTCCGAAAATAGGAATACTGTTGTTTTTGAGGTAGGTTTCATTTTCAGAAGTTAAACTTTAATTATTAGAGAATAGATGGTCATTCTTTAAAGCAGGAATATTTAGATTTCCGTTTTAATGTCGTATTAGGTATTTTGGTACTTGTACACGCTTCAGCATGCATCCTTGTTTCTTTTGAAGTAATGAAACTTGTTTGGTTTAGGACTAACCAGATGTTACGACTAATCTGTGTGTGCGCCGTCATCAGTATTAAAGCGAAGCGAATGAGAGAGCCGTCTTGAGTAGTATATCCCTCCAAAACATCGCGTGCGGGATTTGCCATTGACCCATCATGGATGTTTGTTCGAGAAGGACGTGAAACTTGTGCACAAAATCTGTACATTATGTACATTATCCGCATGTGAAAAGCAGATTTTGCACCCATTTACAAGTTTCACTAAAGATCAGTGGAGAATATACGTTATACACTAAGTTTAAAACTTGTATGACAATAAGTTTTCAGGTAATAATTTAGAAAAGCAAAATTCTACTTTAAGCAATGGTGACCTTAACCTAAAACTGACCGTCCCTTCTATCCAAATGCTTATTCACAATCACTGGAGTACCCAATACACAAAGTTTGAACTTTGTATGGTAAATACAAGTTTAGTTATTTTCAGGACAAACGCGAGGAAGCAAAAGTCTAACTTTTCGCAACGGTGACTCGACCTATGGCAGACCACATCAAAATAATTAGGAATTCCTGCATCCACTAATTCAACCAACCTCGATATCCGCTTTACGCTCACTTTCGCTCTGTGCACCTCTGGAATATGTCATGGCAAAATTGAAGGCTTAGTGTGCAGCACCCTATGGATGAGTCGAGAAGACTAGTTTGGTCCTTTGGTGTATATCAAAAGAATCTCGCGGTCGCGTGACGGTAAACAATTACACGCTTTGAAGTCGGGCGTCGCTCCTTTGTAATCTTCAAAGGACACGTATCAGTCTAGTGACTGGTCAGGTTTTTTTTACATGACACGAATTAAATAGCTAGCCGCGTGCCTTCATTTTTTGCTATGACATATTTCAGGTATGCAGAGAGCGAAAGCGTGCGTAACACCTGGATATCGTAATCACCCTACTCATCAAGTTTTAACTTTATATTTTCTTTTGTTCTCAAGTTATCATCACAAGTAGAATTTCATTTTTTGCACTGGTGACCTTGTCCTCCGGCGGACCCAACCATAATCGAAAGGCCCATTTGCAATCACATCGGGAGCCGAAGACAAGACCTGCAGACAACCCTAAGCAAGCAGAAATCTATTTTTAGCAATGGAGTTCGTCGCATCTACTAAAGCAAAGCACACACATACACTTTGTATGATCATTTGTTCTGCAGTTATCATTTGTATTGGCAGACTTGACCTCTTGGGCGCCGTATCCAAAATAAATAGGATTATATGCATTTACACGAGCAATCCAAACAAAATGTTTGAACGTTGTTATGATAATTCGTTCACAAGTAATCATCCGGACAAGCCCAACCTAGCACCATTTTATCGTTTCTTTGACAGGTGTTACAACCGAGAAATAGGAGAGGGAAACACTGCCTTCTGACAGGCTTACTTTTCTAGCGATGCGGTATAACACCGACATTCGCTCACTACATGTAGTTCAGCAACGTCGAACGTGGTCAGTAGCTGAATGTTGCACAAATGCACGCAATGTGATACATGGAAAAAAGCATTTTCAATTCAATGAACATTAAGAATTTGACACCAGTTTGTGATAGATGTAGACTGCTTACAGACAACCAAGGTTTCTATAAATGCTGGTTGATATTGAAAAGTTTTATGATCTTTATCATTATCTCATTAGAAATATTCCATTTCCTTTTATGACACCAGTATCAATATCTATAAGTATCCTTGTCATTGCCTGAGTCGCGGGTTGAGGACGTGACATAGCTTAGCTCTCACAAAGATTTACATGGCGGGTTTCTCCGATTAAGCAGAATACACCTTCATTACCGGAACATGTCTGGCCGTATTCCCCTTGTACTTATGAAGGTTTTTATGTTAATCTTTCCATATTCATATGTTAAAAAATAGTTAACAACGTCATAAGCAAATTACAAAATCAAAACATGTTCCATTGAAATTGCTTTTTATTTTCTT
This sequence comes from Mizuhopecten yessoensis, assembly GCF_002113885.1. Lineage (NCBI taxonomy): Eukaryota > Metazoa > Mollusca > Bivalvia > Pectinida > Pectinidae > Mizuhopecten > Mizuhopecten yessoensis. Next base: position 235,142 of record NW_018408863.1, on the reverse strand, counting down.
TGCTACCTTTTTAATATACCTGTAGGTTTTATCCAAGAATACTTGAATTCGTGATTTAGAGGATGTTATCTTTATATTGAAAGCAGTTATCTCTAGAGGGACCGCAGAACCAAATAATTTTCCATAGATGATAATGTTAACGTTTACCAATGTCCTGGTTAAATGGGGTTGTCCACACTGGTTCACCTGTCGTCATTTTGGAGAATGTCATAGCACACACCTGTAAAAAAAAACATTTAAAATTCTACTAACTTGAACTCTTTTTATATGGGGGCCGCCATTTTGTATTTAATTCGGCACCAAAAATTGACCAAATTACACACTAAATAAAATCCCCCAGACAAAAACAGACTTGGGATTTATTTATTTTTTTATACATTTTACATCTTTTATATTGCTCAACCCACGCATACAGCTTTAGAAATTTCTGCCACCTAAATATCTAACCAGCGGGCCCCGAGGAATTAACTTTCCTATCAAATCTTCTGCCCAAAAGGGAAAAACTTTCCGTATCAAATGACTAAAAAATCGTCCTTAAACGTTATCATTGTAAATTGACAGTAGCGACCACACCCATATTGTTGACATATCAGTATTCAATTCGAATTGCGTTTGTTTCATGAACGTGACTAGCATATTTCTTTCACATAATCAAGCAAATAATACGCTAACATTGTATTGAAATCTACAAGTCCTCTTAAAATGTACAGTCAGCGGTTAACATTTTAGGAACATTTTAGGATATCTTTATACATTACATGTTATCGTAGGTTATACAATTCGCTTTGCTGATATGACAACTGTTGTCTTTTTCTCTTCATAGAGAATAATAAAATCGACATTGAGTTATGTTGTCATTTAAAATTAGTGAATAAAATATATGTTATATCAAGCCAAAACGTATTTTTGTTTATAACAAAAGTGATTTGTTTTATATTCCGCTGTGTTGTCGCATTTTCTCCATTTCATCTACCATTTAAACACTAGACTGACGGGTATTGCCAAAATAAACTTACAAACTTACAATAAATTATATATTCCACTTTCTTTACACTAATCTGACCTCTTGATGCCTTAATAACGTAAATTCATTTGAAGACGAGCTAGTTTCAGTGTAAGAATTTTAATTGGTATTCAGATTGTCATGGGTCTGTATTACATATGTCTCCTTTTTATGGTCTACAGCTCAAATACTATACCATTAAAACCGTAATACCCGAGCTAGAAATGTTTATTAAGAATTACGTAAATCGTATAAAGATATGTATCACAACCAGTAAGTGTTTATGTTTAACGTTTCGGTCACTGGAACGATACATATACTGTCACCTTCATTAGAAAAGTGACCAGCGAAGTTTACACGTATGTACACAAGGGTTTTAAATACATACACTTTACTGGTTAATTGTGTGATGAATGTGATAGGGTACTATAAAGGTGGAAGAAAATAAATTAATGCAAAGAGTGTTGAAATCAGATTTCAAATGTAAATGCCAGGTAATAGAACAGCGTTGGTACATGCCAGGTGGTAAACCCTTTTCAATTATAAAAAAATGACGTGACATCGCATCTAGAATAGCATATTTGTTTTGTGGTAAAACAAAGCCTGATCCAGATTTCGCACAATAAACATTTTGCTTTGCCACAATATCTTATATTCCCGAATCGTTACCCGTTTACCTTGAAGACAGCACACAACAGAAAAGAAGAAAAATATTCGTGCGTCTTTTAGCCGGCCTCAAAGAATCGCTACTTAATTCAACCGAACACCACTAAACTCAAGGTATAGAAGATGTCGTCAACAAGTGCGTATCTGGAAGGTCTAATTGAGGAATGTGGCGGATTTTCACGATTTCAATGGATTATGTTTTCGTTGATGATGTATAATAAAGTCGCCATCACCTGGAATATGATGATAATGACATTTGATGGAGCAATTCCTGACTGGCAGTGTGGATTTACAAACTATTCAAACCCTGGTACGACCCCATCCATAGATATGAACGACCTATATTATACAGAAGGGCAGTGTTATCCTCCACAAAATGTTACCGTTCAGAATTGCCAGGAGTACAAATTTTCTGATAGTATGAATACTATTGTGAGTGAGGTAAGAAATTATGATATGCCAATATCATCAGCTTTTAGGTCATTTTGTCGACTGTTGCCTGTCTTGGAAAGACCACATTGATAACATATCGAAGAAAATTTCGAAAAAGATAGGTGTTCTGAAAAGGTTACGACCTTTCATGTCTAATGATGTTCTCAGTAAAGGATATCAAAGTATAGTTTTTCCACATTTTATCTATTGTTCTGTAGTCTGGAGTGAGGCTAGTAACAAATCATATATTCATAAAATCTCCGAACTTCAGAAAAGAGCAGCTAGAGTTATGTTAAATATGAGAGACGTTTTTACCCCTTCCATTTTGCTTTTTAAACAGTTAAATTGGCTGCCAATAGAAGATTATTTTATTTTTAGGAAAGCAGTTCTGGCTTACAAAATTGTACATAGGGATACTCCAAGTGTTTTAAGTAATATGTTTACCTATGTTAAGGATATCAGTTTTAGAAATACAAGGTCATCAGTTTCCAACAAGATTTATATTCCCACTGCTAGAACTAATTATATTAAACGTTCATTTGTGTACACATGTTCTGTTTTATTGAATGGATTGAATGAAAATATTAGAAATGCGTGTAGTGTTGCTGCTTTTAAACGCAAATACCTACAGGATTTCTTCCCAAAACTTCAGTTTGGTACTTACTTTATGATATAACAATAAATAAGTATTGTATCTGTGTTTAATATACATGTATTGTAATCTGCAAATGTCTTTCATGTAGTTTATGTGTATTTTTCTGTGATATCTGTAAATATATTGATGCAGGGCCATATTGTAAATTAGACATGTCTAAATATGTATCCCTGGATAAACAAAAGATATTATTATTACTATTAATTATCTTCTTTAGTTTTATTAATCATAAGAAATGAGGAGTGTGTTTACCGTAAAATAAATTGTCACATTTAACCCAACCAGGTGTGTTCATACAAATAATTTGCTAAAAATGAAGCGAAAAATTTGACAGGGAAGTAACAATATACAACTTCTTTAAAAGTGTTTGTTCTGCCCCATATTTGTGACGGAATTTGGAAACTTGTACGAATTATGTTTTATTTTGGAAATTGTTAAATGTACTTGTGTGTATTATATGTGTAATTATACATGAACGGTTTTTTACCGTTTTCGTTTGTTCTTTTATACTCATAGACAAGGACGGTATTGAATGAATTGAATTATCATGTTTTATAAGAAATAAAAATAAAAATGCGATATATTAGATATTTGTTTTAATAAGTAGAAAAATAAAAGTAGCATACGTTTGTTTCAGTGTCCAAATGATTATTATTACAAATATGATATATTTTTCATTATTTTGCAATTCACGTCAGCTGCCATGTTTCAATATTCCACACTTTGTATGGTTATGATTGGTCGAAATTTAAATACGGTGCGAGTTCGAAATAGGTATGCAAATGTAATATGTGATGTAAAATTTGCAGCCACATGGGGAATTTCGGTGATTTACGTACCCCCTCCCACTATACAATTACAACTTGACATTTTTTTTCTAATTGCAGTGGACGCTGATATGCGACAAAGACTGGGTAGCCTCTTCTATCACGACAATTCAGATGGCCACAATACTGGTCAGTTGTATAGCCTCTGGCCACCTCGCAGACCTTATTGGTCGGAAACCGACTTACTTTCTGTCTTTGGCAGTAATAACTGTTCTAAACATTGCAGCTGGATTTTCAACATCATGGAAAATGTTTGCAGTATTTCGTGTTCTGTTGATCTTTTGTCTCGGTGCGGCCATGACTGTTTTCTATAATTACCTGATAGAGTTCATTCCAGCTAAAAGAAGATCAGTTGCCATAGCATTTCCAGTATGGTCAATCTGGACCTGTGCGCTGGCGTTCGTGGCTATGTGGCTACATGATTGGAGGTACTTGCAATTCTCTACAGCTGTACTTATCCTACCGTGTGTATTTATGTGGTGGTAAGTGTTCATCAATCGAGTCTATATTTCTTTCCTAGCTCATCTCATATTCCGTCTTTGCGTATTGCAGAGTTATCTTCAATTGAGAGCAGGTATTGATTGTTACGTCATTTGTTTGTGAGAGTAACGTCATCAATTTTTGAGAAAACGACGTAATTTTCTCACACAAACCAATGACGTAACAATCAATACCTGATCTCAAGAGAAGATAACTCTTCAATACGCAAAGACGGAATAGGGTTTTTAATCAAATCGTGAAATATAACTATCATTTTTATTATGATTCTTTTTCTTTCTGTAATTCTCTTTTTTCTGTTATAGTCTTTTAGTCTCCTAACCTTTTGATTTGTAGTAGATGTTTTATAATCTTTCACTTATGTTGTAAATCATTTTCCAAATGATAAAAAAAAATCCAATATGGCCGCCATGACATAATATGGAGAAATCTTACAATGGCGATAACGCAAAAACCTATTGATTATACAGCATTCATGCCAATATATAATCTGTAGGTTTTGTTTTTGGAATATCTCTCTTTTTTATTTTATTTGTAAAGGTTTTTCTGTAATGTTCACCGTTTAAGTCATACGAAATTTAAATTTGAATATTTGCTTTGGTGTCTTAAAACACCGACATCAAGCTACAATATACAACTTCTTTATCTGAATTTCAAGCTTTTTACTTGATCCCGAATCCAAGATATGATATGATGTGATAAAAATGGCGATGAAACGCTACTATTTATAGCACTATAGATGTCTTAATATAGTCGCGTAGCTACAGTTTCACTACAATCACTCTGTTGATTAACAGGGTTCTTCCAGAGAGTTTCCGCTATCTCGTCATCCATGACCGACTAGATGAAGCAAAGGAAGTCGTCTGCAAAATAGCGCGAATCAATGGTAAACCGGAACCGGATATGAGTAAGATGAGTTACCTTGTGAAAGAAGACTTTAAAGTCGACGCAGATCGGAAATACACGATTTTGGACGTAGCCAAGTCCAAACAGCTAAGGAAGTATACGTGTCTGCTAAGCATTGTATGGTATGTCAATTATGCAACGTCATATAATTTGTATTAGAAGTAATGTTTTTCGGCACATTTAAAGTGAAGTTAATATCATAAAAGACTCACACAATTAAGTCTTTTATTATATGTTATTACTGAGCTTTTGAGCTATTAGGTTTAGCATTGGAAGTTCAACACTAGTAACTACTGTCTATATTCATAAATACACACCTGACAAAGGCTTCAAAAGCATTTTTGGCGGTTTAATGGCAGTTAAGAGCTCTATTGCAGCTGCTTTTGACAACCGAAAGTTTACAAACCAAACAGGTGAAATGGGACTTTTGACCCCATATCAATCCGCCATCACATAATAAAATCTACTAAAATTATACATTTTTCTAAATTTAAATATCTATAGATTTAATTACATGTAAAATATTATACATTTGAATTACTCAAGTGCACTGTCCTTAAACGGATTTGTTTTAGGTAGGGATTACAATCGTATGAAACACTTGTTGATTGACTGATTAAGTTGTGTGAGTCCATAATGATAAACGGATATGAACTCCAGTAAAACCTTAATATAGATCGTTATATACATATACCTCCATATAATGCCGCCACTATATTTGCCCCTCGGTTATTGTTATATACTAAAATACCGATATGAATATATTTGCCACACCATTTAAGGCAAATATTTCAATATTTTTTGATTTTTAAATTATATCAACTTGCAGTATAAAAAGTTAACAGATTAAACAGTTCTGACGGTAATATTACCCGAGATTAATTTTGAAAAAAAAGACATTTTTGTGCATCAGAAATATTGTTCATATCTAATTAATTATGTATTATTTTTAAATTAATTTAATATCCGATTAACCGACCATTGCATATTAACTGTGCTACTTAAGGTACTGTTTATGACAACATGTTGACTTTTTTGTATTTGTCCCGTTAGGATGTCCTGTGGGTATGGCTACTATGCCATTTCCTTTGGTGTTCAGAGTCTTTCCGGGAGCTTATACCTCAACATGTTTCTGTTAAGTGTAGTAGAAATTCCTGCACAGGCCTCCTCATACTACCTCACCAATAGGTACGTTTTTCATTCATGTTAACGTTGTATATCCTTAAGTATTTGTACCGTTAAACACGCACACTAACACGAAGTGTGAATAAAGAAGACTTACATGCTACAAAATACCTGACAATAAATAACCAGGTAGCATGCACGTTCTTTGTGTTTAGTCAACCGTGATGAGATATATTAAAGGTGGGGTCAACGCCTATGGAGATTTAACATTAGCGTCGGCCCCCGCTTTGAATTTAAAAACAAAATAACTACAAAAAGGTTTGGGTATAGGAAGCTTAAATAAGGAACCGTTAGTTTCAGAATTCATTTTATGATAAATGGGACCTTATTGACTTACACCTGTGTGGGTGTTTAAGGTGCGATAACACAATTCTTCCTAGAGCATTTAATTAAAATAATTACCATAAAATTATATCATCATCGTGTGCAACATATTCCAACTTTCATTTTGATACCGAATATTACACTATTTCAAGAAAGAATTGCTAATGAGAAAATTTCCATTTTCGACACGTTAATTTGCATAGTTCTAAAACCAGTCTATATTTCATAATTGCTTAAAAGTTGTCTACCAACAATATCTTTCAACATCAGGAATTTCAAGAAAATTGACAACCGGTAAATTTGTCATATAACACTTTTGATTTAAAAAAAGGAAATACATAACTTTCTTTCCATTTTTCCTTTAACTTGTGTTTCTTCATGACCAAAAGTCCTTTGGTCTTGATATTTGGCGAGTAGGTTGTTCATGTGAATTGATTTAAATGTTGTAAACGGTGATGACCTTGATCTTCGCTCAAGGTCACAAAAACAAAATGTGCTGAAAACATGTTTTGTATGTGGAGTCAGACAAGGATACCTTTCCTTGCTTAATTTGTTTACGATATAAAATAATGTAATATTCCTCCATATTTTGTTTAATGAATGGGCAATAGGCCAAATAAAATAATAAATAGAGCAGTAAGCCAAAGACTAACTAATACCCCTACTCATATATAACCCAGAATGTAAGCTAAAGGCTAGATAAGGCAAATCATTACAATATATAGTTCACCCCACCCCCCTCCCAGTAAAATATTTAAGAATATATGTCACTGACATACTTCCTGTACTCCCTCCCCATGCCAAAACATACTTCCATACCAAATCTTGTTAGCCCCGATGAACCAATTTTGCTTAAGTTGTCCTAGTAGTTAAGGAAGAGTTGTCAAGATTTTGAACAAAGGGCCATAACTCCTTAAAAAGGGACGAAATGAAACAAGTACGACATCAGAGGGTAATTACCATATCTGTAAACATTCATTGAAATTAAGTATTCCGTTTTCTTTTTGTTTTTCATTTCGTAATATGCATCAATCGACCCTTCCAAATTGTTCATATGAGTGCGTTTTATCACACAGCGGGGAAATCGGCTATTAAATTGCTGTTTAAAACATCAATTGGTTAATTTGGGGCTTGCATTGAGGTGCAGAGTTTTTTCTAGTGCGCATGCCTAGATGCCCTACCATAGCAACACAGATGCGTTGCTCTGCAGATATAACCAACATATGGTGTTTTAGGACATGTATGGGTGGATTGGTAGAGTGGTTAACACTACGGCCTTTCACGCAGGCGGCTGGGGTTCGATCCCCGAAGTCGTCGTTAGCATGGATATTCAAAGAAAGCGTTTTTCTTCTGTCAACATAGCTCCAACAACCCACGTGGAGTATACAATGGTATTGGATGGATGTTGCTGTATCTGTGCTGTAGCATTCAATTGAGGAGGCACTATAAATGATGCCGTTGGTAGCACGGTCCCACAACAAACAGAACACATTACATATCCAGCACACACGCAGGCATATACACATAGGGAGATATTAGCCAGGTGGCATAGGACTAGTAGTAAGCGTCAAAACAAAATCACTTTGGGCTTACTTCATTTATTCAAGATTACGAATATAACAAGTTATTCGAAATCACTGATGGGGCCGGAAATAAAGAGGTATGTACGATGTGCGGACGGTACCTTTTGGTGCGTTGTGGGATCACACAACTTTAATTATGCATTATATATTATTAGTATATCTGTCAATTATCATTTGTTTGATGAGGGGCTTTCTGTCTAAGCAAAAGCTACAGTCCTAACAATGGCTACTGTCCTAGCATCGGCTACTGTCCTAGTTTCAGCTGTTGTCATATGAAGACATTGTCTACAGTTGATAAGCAAACTCTCCGAAATATCATAACCTTCAATCATATTTATGGACAATAGTTATATATATTTTTTTTTTAAGAACTTAATATCTACATTATAACCTTATTTTGTATTACCGTACCAACGAGTACTCTTGTATAATCCTTTTCCTATGCGACGGTAATGCTTTTGATTTTTATTCAAAAGAATATGCAACTTTGTTCACTGATTCAGTATTTGTGTCAAGTCTTCGTAATCTCTTTTATAGATTTGGCAGAAAACGGATGGCAATTGTTTCGCTATTGGCGGCTGGAATTACCGGCTTTATCGTAGCAGCTCTACAAATATCTGGTAATAATTTCTACTCGTACTAATGAAACCGTTTTCAAGGTCAAACTAATATTCGATGCTTTAAAAAAATAATTAAATTTTACATTTTGTCTCATTTATTTGGAGACAGACTTGAAGCCAGGGCCCGTAATCATGAAACTGTTATCATGCTCAAGCATGGATTCTGTGCTCAAACCTACTTTCTTGTAACTCACTTAAATAATCTTAAACGATCAAAACGTCATATGTGAAAATTGAAAACGTATTTGGCTTTGAGTCTCTTCAATTCTTTTCAAAATCATTGTCAAAATAAGAGTTGTTTATTAATTTATAACTAAAACAAGAAATTAGGCTTGAGCAGAAAATCCATGCTTGAGCATGAGATCGCTTTCATGAATACGGGCCCTGGTATTGTTTTAAAAACATTGTTGTCAAGTTACTTGAAAATTGATTTGGGCTTAAAATGAATCATGAGAATAAAAATGGTTTGAAGTGTGCATCACAAATATCCTATTGTTACTTTATGAAAACAGAAACATATTTGACACATGTATAATTGTTTTAATTACAAAAAAACCCACCGTACATATACAAAGCTTTTCAACACAGAAAAAAATATAATTGTTGCTACATGAAAATAGCATTACATTATGAAAAAGTTAGTATTTGTCATATTTTTAGATTTGGAAATGAAGGACTCCCTGATCAATGGCTTTGCCTTAGCTTCGAAAATGAGTGTTATTGTTGCCTGGGCGACGCTGTTCATGTTGTCGACGGAGTCATACCCTACTGTCGTTAGGTAGGTTAGATTGAAATTAAGGCTTTAAGTTAAAACTTTAAACGTTGATATTTTGCATTTTCAATTTTCTCTGCATTGCCACAATTTCTAAAAATGTGATAAAGATCATTGTCATGCATGAACCAGCATAAGGTCTATTCTGGGGATCGTGAGAGTCATACATTTCTGATGTTATACTTAATATAATGTATCAATAGAAATAAATAGCAGAATTTAAGTAGGGTTTCGTGCCCATGAAAAGATATGGCAGTATTAAGCTTCGAACGATTATCCTTTCAATACTTTTTGTTATTATTATGAATGCAGATGTATATAATTATATAAGCTACTAGGTGCTTAATTATATACACAAATAAAGACTTTCCCTTTAAAACCGGCATGTATAGCAATTGTTTAAAGTACAATTTTACTTAAATATTGCAGGAACATAGGAATTGGAATGCTGAACTCTTTTGCAAGAGTTGGTGGTTTGATAGCACCTCAATTGGTATATGTTGTAGGTCCTAATAGTAACTATATCTTTATAACCATATTTGCGGTTTACAAAAAAACCATACACCCTATAATATGGATTGTTTTAACAAGCTATATATACAGTGATATTCAGTTTTTGTTTAATATTACGTAAAGGATTTCCAATGTAAAATCAATACATATCCCAAGAGAAAAATAAATTCATACATTAAATGTGTTATTTTAACTTACAGAGCAACCATCTTCCAGGAGCCATGTACTTCGTTTTTGGTGGATTGATGGTCCTTTCATCATTTAGTCTGATTTTTATGCAAGAAACAAACAAAAAGCCTATGGAAGATGGCATAGCAACAGAGAAGAAAGGGGGAGAAGAAATGCAGAGTTTACAAATCGAAACAAGCATTTGACATGATTTATTTACGTCTGTTATGTAATGAATGTAATAAAATCGTATAATTTGAGTTGAACATATGTCTGGAATTGTTTCGGTTATATTGAATAGTTATATGTATATCGCGTGTTGAAATGTTTTATTCGTTAATCACACTTTGTTTATTATAATCAAAAACATTGTTCAAACTATCAATGTAATGTATACGGCTAATTATTTAGAAATCAAACCTTTCTATATATACAAATATATTTACATTAATTATTAAATTTGTCGATTTTGAAAATGTGCAAGTATTTTTCTCATTTTGTAACACAGGTTAATGTCGACTTTGTTGTCATTAGACTTTGAAATAATTAAACCTGTCGTCATTATTGTCAACATTTGATTAAACTGAAAACAGTTCACGTAAAAATACTTCTTCTATAATTGTGTAAGGAGGATTTGCACGTGGTCATTACTCTTATGTTTGTGACGTCATGGTTAACATTTCCCATTTCACTTCATAAATAATTAACGTGAAAGATGCCCCATGCTGACATTGCAACTTCAAAATACTTACAAATGTGAAAATGTACAAGTATGGTTAAATGATACTTATGTTAATTTGTTACATGCTTCATAATCAATTATTTCAACACTAGCTACGGGAAGAAGGCCTACCTAACCTTGTCGGTTTGAGCTTTGTAAAACTCATATCGTCGGTACAGCAGACGAAAGAACGTGTCACTCTGGGGAAAATGGTGCAGTTAACTCATTTAAACTGTTTACTAACAAGACAAACATTATCAAACAAAATACAACAAACAGGAGATATTGCACATGTGGTAAAGTTCAGTTTGGTTTATGTATGGGGAGGCAACTCAAACGACAAAGGCTAATTGGGAAATGAGGATTTAGTTTATTTTCCGAAGTTGTCTCTTAAACAGACCTTGATAAGAACAGCTGTTTAATTTGTCACAAGTGAACTTATAAATCAATCGGAGAATTTGTAACAAAACAAAAAAAATCTAAGTATATAGAAATCATACCCTTGGGGTGAAAGAAGAATAATTAGCATTTTAAGCTGTAGATTGTTCTATGAGTGATGAAAGAAAAGAAAAACTATGACAAATATGAGTTGCAGAATACGTAAATCAGCTACATGTAACATCAATGTCAATGAATGCGAAATCAGAGTTAAAATTTAAATGCCATGTGATTGATCAGTGTTGGTGCATGCCCAACGGTTAAAGATAAAGCTTATGACGTGACATCACATCTTAATGGCTTGTTGGTTTCGTGTAAAAACAAGTCTGTTTCAGCTTTCGCATAACAATTATTTTTCTTTGCCACAATTTCCTATTGTCTTTCATGTTTACCTTTATACCTTTATAAATTAAAGATTACAACATAAAAGAAAAGGAAACCGAATCCTCGTGCATCTATTAGGCTGCATCGGTGTATCCCTACATAATTGAATCAAATACCACTTCACATCTAAACTCAAGCCTTAAAAGATGTCTGCAACAAGTGCGTATTTGGAAGGTCTAATTGAGGAATGTGGCGGATTTTCACGATTTCAATGGATTATGTTTTCGTTGATGGTGTATAGTAAAGTCGCCACTACCTGGAATATGCTGATGATGACATTCGCTGGAGCAATTCCTGATTGGCAGTGTGGATTTACAAACTATTCAAACTCCGGCACTTCCAGACCAATCGATTTGAACAAGCTGTATTATACAGAAGGGCAGTGTTATCCTCCACAAAATGTTACCTTTCGGAATTGCCAGGAGTATACATTTTCCGATAGTATGAATACTATTGTGAGTGAGGTAAGATGCCTATATGATCAGCATTTAGATGTATTAATTATCTTCTTTAGTTTAAATAGTTTTACTTATAAGCGAAATGAGGATTGTGTGTAGTGTCAAACAGGAACTTGTCAGCGAGTTCAAAAGGAAGAATTTGATAAAAATAGTGCAAACAATTTGAAAGGGGAATAACAAGAACAACAACATTTTGATCGTTTTTAAAGGTGCATGTTCTGCCACATGTTATGAAGGTAATAAGAACTCATGTCCAAATTTGATTGTTGTTTCATTTTGAAAACCACTTGACTGTACATATATGATTTCCATTTTAGTTTTGTCTTTAATAGTCATTGGTAAGGATTGTATTGAATGAATAGAATCATGTTCAAAAAATGCGTATCACGGATATTTTTTTTAAAAAAGAGAAAATATAGGTATGATTCAGAATTCAAAATGATCATTATTACAAAAACGATATATATTTATTATCATTTTGCAATTTACATGAGAATTTCATTCAAAAGATAATTTCGAATTAATCAAGGTTAATTAATTCATTCAGTGTTAAGAATAGGGCTGCCATGTTACAATGTTCTGAAGCTTTGTATTTGTCTGTGATTGGTTGAAATCAAATTCAATCAAAATTAATGTGCGTGTAGTGTATAATGGGAGGCATTATTTGCAACTTTGGGGACTGTTTTGGGATTTATGTACCCACTTTCCCCATTGTTTTACAACTACAACTTGCTTTCTTTATTTTCTAATTTCAGTGGACATTGATATGCGACAAAGACTGGATAGCCTCTACTATCACCACAATTCAGATAGCCGGAATACTGGCCAGTTGTGTAGCCTCTGGTCACCTCGCAGACCTTATTGGCCGGAAACCGACTTACTTGCTGTCTTTGGCCTTAATGATGGTACTTAACGTTGTCGCTGGATTTTCGACATCATGGAAAATGTTTGCAGTCCTTCGTTTTCTGTTGGGCTTTTGTCTTGGTGCTAGCATCACCGTTTTCTTTAATTACCTGATAGAGTTTATACCTGCAAAAAGAAGATCAGTCACCATAGCCTTTCCAGCATGGTCAATCTGGGCATGCGTGTTCGGATTCGTGGCTTGGTGGCAGCATGATTGGAGGTACCTCCACTTCTCTACAGCTGTACTTACTCTACCGTGTGTATGTATGTGGTGGTAAGTGTTTATACATCAATCCTTTATTTATTTCCTTGCTCTTCATATTAATGGCTTTTTAACAAACATTGAAAAAGATTTATTGTTTCTGTCATGTTTCTTTTTCCTTCTATTATTCTCATTTTTCTGTTTTGATGTTATAGTCCTCAATCTTGTGATTGGTATCAAATGTGTTTATAGTCTTTCACTTAAGTTGTAGATCGTGGTTTAAAGGATAAGTTGCACCATTCTCAAAGTTGTTAAAATCCCAATATAGCCATCATGATGGCATATGTTAAAAAACTTAACCATGACAAGAAAAGTGTTGATTATATATGTGGCATTCATGCCAATATGAAATTTGTAGGTATTGTTCAAGGATTTCTGTTTCTCTTGTTATTTATTATCAAATCAAAATTTCATAATGTTTCTCCATTTTCCATTTTATTTGAAAATATCATTTTGAAAACGAAAGAGAACTCCAAAGCGATGAAACTGACGTCTTCATTTTTCTTTTCTGTATTGCTCAATATAAAAGTAATTCGCCATATGAGCAAAAATACAACAACACGATACAGTATAAAAATATTTTGTCTGAATTCTAATTTTAGACTTGATCTAAAATCCAAGACGTCATATCTTTTAAATGATATCAATATTTTATGCAAATCATATAAAAAATAATTATTTATCTTTACTGTAAACACTCAAAGATGACGATGTTTTCAGTAACATGATAACTGATATGAATCGATAAAACACTTAAGATGTCGAATAACAAATATATTCGTGTTACTACAGTTTCACTACATTCATTTTGTTGATGAATAGGTTTATTCCAGAGAGTTTCCGCTACCTCGTCTCCCATAACCGACTAGATGAAGCAAAAGGAATTATCTGCAAAATAGCGCGAATCAATGGTAAACCGGAACCGGATATGAGTGAGATGAGTTACCTTGTTGAGATAGACTTGAAAGTCGACGCTGATCGGAAATACACGATTTTGGACGTAGCTAAGTCCCCACAGCTAAGGAAGTACACATGTCTGCTAGGCATTGCATGGTATGGCAATAAGGCTACGTCACAATTTTTATTAGTGGTAAAAAAAATCGGTTTAAAGTAACATCTAAGTTGTTGTTAATATCATAATTATAAGTTGAAATTAACTACAGTGAAACCTCGATTTATCGTTATATACAAAAACAAGTATACCGCTATAAATAAAACATCAATATGTTGCCCGCACTTTATTTGTTACCTCTTTTATAGGTATCAACTTTATGTATAAAATTGAACTGATTAACCTAGTTGTTATAATGATGTAACAAAAGCTTCAGAATTCCTTAAATAAGTGTCTGTTTTGCATGAGATGATAAATACAGTTGTTCTTAATCATATATATTATTTAATTGATTTAAATATCCAAAGAACCTAATGTTGAATATTTTCTGTGCTACTTAAGGTACTGCTATGGCAAATGCTTGTATTTTTTGTACTCGTCCCGTTAGGATGTCCTGTGGGTATGGCTTCTATGCCATTTCCTTCGGTGTTCAGAGTCTTTCTGGGAGCCTATATCTCAACATGTTTCTGTTGAGTGTAGTAGAAATTCCTGCGCAGGCCTCCTCATTCTACCTCACCAATAGGTACGTTTACCATTCATGTTAACGTTGCATATCAGTCTTTTTACGGTCAAACACGCACACTTACACGAAGTATAAATATAGCAGACTTACATGTTACAAGAAACCAGATTATAAATAACCAGATAAGAAGCACGTTCCTTGTATTTAGTCAACCGTGATAGGATATATGAAATGTGTACACAAAGCGTAACAGAAACAGTAAACATACCTAAAGTCCAGTTGTATTTCTGTAACAGTCTTATTCTAGGGGTCTCTTTGTATAGAACACTCCAACGCTATCTTTGCTTCCAAAGATATTACTGTCATTAAATAATGACACTGCTACATTTCGATAGCTGCTAACGTATCGATCAACTCTAATAAGCAATCACCTCGATACCATTCACTACGTAGTGGTTCTAGTAATGTAAGTACACACCAATTATTGACAGTTTTACAGTCGTACGAATAATGTGTAAGATGTATTACAGAATATATATAGGATATCTTGCATGTGTTTCCATTTCATATGAGATTTATGAAATGTGTCTAAGAATATTTCAATTCAGCGAGCCTCTGGCGATCTAAATTGAAAAAATCGTGACGAGTTTCATAAATTTCATATAAAATGAAAACGAGTGTAAGATCCTTTTTACATTATCCAGATTTCTGGCATTTATTCGTGTAAAATGACAATTTTCATGCAACCTTTAAATATAAAAAGCCGCCATTTTGACTCCAGTGCGTAAGTCTGTGACGTCATGTACTTGTCATAGGCGTGACGTCACAATTGAAACATTTGAAACTTACAACCAATGGCTGATAGGTCATATTACATGGGTTAATAAGCAAAAATATATGGCATGGGTATATTCTGGGGATAGCACAGTACATTATGTGATGAAGTATAATAACATTTGTCGATATGATATTTAGTTCCTCATTGTCCAAGAACCTTTCGGATTTTGTTTCATTTCGAAATATTGATCAACCGATCCTTTCAAACCGCTCATACAAGTGCATGTTATCACAGAACGGGAAAATCGTTTTTTTAATAGTCTCATTTTCGAACGATGTGTCCAAGATGTGTGTTCGATGTGTACACAATTTGCACAAGATAATTTAGGTGTGTTGGGAGATCAAACAACTTAAATTATGCATACTATATTATTAGAGAAGCTGACAATGACAGTTTGTTTGGTCAGGGTTTTCCTGTCCTAGCAGCAGCTGCAGTCATATAAAGTCATTGTCTAAAGATTGGTTTCTGATTGACCTCTTTGAAGTACAAACGTACCTATAAATCATAACATTGACAATATCACGTTTCAAATATCTTTTAATATTGACAGCATAACCTTGTTTAGTTTTACCGTAACTTTTCACAATTTGTTTTCCAATTTTCCAATTCATAAAAATGTTAATCATCAATTCAATATTTGTGCCAAGTTTAAATGATATACCGTTATGTTTCTTTATAGATTTGGCAGAAAATGGGTGACTATTGTTTTGCTATTGGCGGCTGGAATAACCGGTTTTGTTGTGGCAGCTCTACAAATATCTGGTAATAATTTGGTATATATTTTTTTGTAGCCGTACTAATGAAACCGATGGTGGAGAATGGTTTCATATTACAGTAAAAAATTCAAATCAAATATTTTGTTCGGTTGACTTGGAAGGAATGTGATGAGACTTGACGCTTAATATGATTTTTAAAATTTTTAATTTGACACATGTTGGTTTTGGATTAGAATGACTGATGAGAGTGGACTTTTTTTTAAAGTGTACAACACAAATATTCTATTGTTACAATATGAAAGCAGAAATTTATTTGACACATGTTTAATTGTTTTTAATTTTAAAGAAACTCAAAATTAAAAAACTACAATCTGAAAAATATAAATGATGTTACATGAAAAACTCCCATTACATTATGGAAAAGTTATATAATTGGTCATATTTGTCAGATTTGGAAATGAAGAACTCCCTGATCAATGGATTCGCCCTGGCTTCCAAGATGAGTGTGGGTGTTGGATGGGGGACGATGATCATTTTGTCGACGGAGTCATACCCTACTGTAGTTAGGTAGGTTTGATTGAAATTAAGGCTTTAGTTGAACTTCAAAATTGATATTTATTTGCCTTGCATTGCCACAATTTCTATCAGCGTAGTAAATGTAATTGTCATTCATGAAATCACAACATCAGCGTTATTTAACAGCTTGAAGCTCTACCTTGGTAATAGTAAAAGTATTTTATTTCTGATTCAATGCTTAATACAATGTGTCATTAAGATTAATACCATATTTCAGACAGGGGTTATTTTTTAAGAATAATTAAGAAAAACTACATTGTACTAAAGTATTGTGATAGGGATTGCAGTATTCAGCAAAATTTAAAAATAAAAGAGTTAGTTCCTTCTAACGTTTAACCTTTATTTGGTTTTCGTTATCTTTAGGAATGCATTTGCATATTGTAATATAAGCTACTAGGTGCTAAATTATAAACACAACTGAAGTCTCTACCTTTAAAACCGGCATGTATACCAACTGTTTACAGTAAAATTTGACTTAAATGTTGCAGGAATATTGGAATTGGAATGCTGAACTTTTTTGCAAGAGTTGGTGCTTTGATAGCACCTCAATTGGTATACTTGGTAAGTCCCAATGGTAACTATATCAACAAATATGTCCAACGAATTAATATTTATCACCATTTTTGTATTTTATAAAAAAAGCATGCCACCTACAATTTGGCTTGTTATAACAAGCTTTATTTGTAGTCACATATTATTCAGTGTTTATTTAATATTAAGGATTTCCAATGTCAAATCAATACATGTCCCGAATGAAAAATAAATTCACGCAATAAATACGTTGTATGTTATTTTAACTTACAGAGCAACCATCTTCCGGGAGCCATGTACTTTGTTTTTGGTGGATTGATGGTCCTGTCATCATTTTGTCTGTACTTTATTCAAGAAACAAACAAAAAGCCTATCGAAGATGGCATAGCAACAGAGAAGAAAGTGGGAGAAGAAATGCAGAGTTTTCAAATCGAAACAAACTTTTGACATGATTTATTTACGTCTATTATATAATGAATGTAATAAAATCGTATAATTTGAGTTGAACATATGTCTGGAAATGTTTCGGATATATTAAATAGTTATATGTATAGCGCGTGTTGTAATGTTTCATTCGTTAAGCACACTTTGTTTATTATAATCAATCACATTTTTCAAATTGTCGATGTAATTTATACAGATATCTGTTCACGAATTCAACCTTTCTACAAAAGAAAAGGAAACCGAATCCTCGTGCATCTATTAGGCTGCATCGGTGTATTCCTACATAATTGAATCAAAAACCACTTCACATCTAAACTCAAGCCTTAAAAGATGTCTGCAACAAGTGCGTATCTGGAAGGTCTAATTGAGGAATGTGGCGGATTTTCACGATTTCAATGGATTATGTTTTCGTTGATGGTGTATAGTAAAGTCGCCATTACCTGGAATATGCTGATGATGACATTCGCTGGAGCAATTCCTGATTGGCAGTGTGGATTCACAAACTATTGAAACCCCGGCAGTTCCCGACCAATCGATTTGAGCAAGCTGTATTATACAGAAGGGCAGTGTTATCCTCCACAAAATGTTACCTTTCGGAATTGCCAGGAGTATAAATTTTCTGATAGTATGAATACTATTGTGAGTGAGGTAATATGCCTACATTATTTCTTAAAGTCACGGCTGTCAATTTAAACCTCTTACTTACCAGAAAAAATACAGGGATGTAAGACATTGTCTCAACGAAATATAATCCACACATTTGTCCGCATACAAAAACAACAAAATTATAAAAAAAATATGTACGTTTGCATTATTGAGTAGGTAAAGATATTACCAAGCAATTCTCCGTATTTTCATGCATTATGGTTGGGTACATGAATATGCAAATAACAAAAAGATAATACAAACGTGTCATCAAAACTCAATTCAAAATCGGTAAAATTTGAACAAAGGAGAGATTTACATCGAGACCCCTGAAAATTTCAAGAAAAATAAGACCAGGTGTTCCGTTAGAATAAGCACCATCGCGTGAAAGCAATCCTCATGTTTTAATTACTTGTTTATGTAGATAAAAACTAACATCCATTCTAAGGGAAAAAATCTATCACATAAATTATGATGCTAACAGCAAGGAAACATCGTCCAGAGATTATCTTACTATGACGTCACAAGCACGTCACACTCCATCGGCCTTCATCGGTTATGTCTGGAAGGATGAAAAATAACCGAAAAATCTTGGAAAAGATGTCCGTTGCATTTATGTCTTTGTCGGTGCTTCATGACTTTTTTATTTCAGTTTTTGCCGCAGGCAAAATATTAAAAATGCGGATGTTTTCTGAAGATCCTTTTTGTCATCAACCAGGTTCTGTTAATTTTTTTATCTGAACATATCTTCAAAAAGATGTGGATTAAACCAATAGGTCAACGTGTACATTTTTCATCGTCTAAAATTCATCAGCTTTTGGTTTCCTTTTTTTGAGAATATGAACGAAATGATTAACATTTTTGAAAGTCTGGTTATAGTCTTTACATAATTTATGTATGCATCACCACTCATAAAAGAAACAATGGATAACTCATTTATGTCGAAATCAACAATAATTGTTCAGACAACCAACCCGAGTTAAACGCACTTTTTCAGCAACGTATTTTTTTTTCACAACGCGTGCCGATTTATAACTAGTTTAATTTGATTTGGCATCATTACCTGTCAAACCTCGGTGACAGTTACAAAATTGGAAATTCAATCCGGTATGTCAGGATGGAACAGGAACTGAGACTACGTATCGATATAACGACAATCTCAGTAACATAAAGTATTCCAATGTTTCCTTTTTTTCCCTTTTTTTCTTCTTCTAACATCTCTATACATTTATTTAGACTCATCGTCAAATATGTATAACGCACTTTTTTCTATAGCAATTACCTATTATTTTCCTCAATTTATCTCAATCATTCTTTTTGTGCCCTGGCGGAAGCACGCAGATAATTTAATTCCTAATGTGGGAGGAAGATGGAGTGTCGGGAGAAAACCCGCGTGGTCGGAATTGCTTCGTTTTTTTGACGGTCAAACGTGTAACACATTGAAAGCTTCAAATTATATACATAAAAGCCAAGCCAAGCACTCACCATATTGCTGTATGATAAGAGTTTATAGAAATATCAATTTCGGCCCGGACAGGTTCGACCAATGATACCGTGGCAAGTGCGACCCATAAAAATTCGCAAAATTGGCGGTAAAATCTTATTTTGCATGTTTTATGACGTCATAATTAAGCCGATCACAATGGGGGCCGAACTTACCCTAATGCCTGTCCGAACTTATCCATTGGCGGGGCTCGTTCGGCAATCCGATCTTCCAACAGGGACAATTTAATAATGTTCAAAAACGGATGTACTGCCATACTTCCCAGTACGGACTTTACTAAAAATGAACCGAACTTGCCCCTGTTGTGTACACACAGGTATACTGGTCAGGTAGCTCTAATTTATCACCGGAATACTGATACGGAATCCGGCTTTGTTTTTAATTCCGGATCTCCTGTCCGGACACCGGCTTCTTTTGTCAATTTTATTAGTTGCGAGGTTGTTGTTTCCGGTGAATAAAGTGGAGGGAAACACATGTTCTTGTCAGCGTAATCTTTGTATTATAAACGTACGGATCAACGCCTCATTATCACTGCAGGCGAGTTCCTCCCCAACATGGTGGAGAATCCTCAGCTGTATTTGGTATGATTATCCTGCATATAATTGATATTTTATGAACGACTCTCCCGAACTTTCTAACACGAGTGAACATGAGTGCCAAAATTGCCCACCACGTGTAATATGGGAATCTACGCATACTATATATAATTGTTATATCTTAACTCATGGATGACTTTTTGAGTGATAGTTTCCAGTTCAAAGATATACCAGAAAAGGAGGATGTATGTGACATCGATACGGAAACAAACAACTGTTATTCAGGTATATTGACTGACGATTTTTTGAGTGAGAACGCTTTACAAGAAACTGATTGTGGTTTTGACCTTCCTTCACCTTCACGTTACAAAGGAATACAAACATATGCTTTTGAACAACAACAGTGTTTACCTACTTCGAATCATTTTGTGAAACATTCCACTGACAATATCATACTCGGAATGGATATTTCGAAATGTCGTAAGTTTTCTGGCTTGTCGCATGAAAACGCGGGAAATTTCCTCACGGAATTCCAGTCATTTGTTAGTTTGTATTCTTTAGACAATCCTAAAGATGACAAGAGAGTGCCTCTGTTCTGCCTTCTCCTGCAGGGTCCAGCACGGACCTGGTTTACAACCAATGACTTGAATATAAAAACGTGGTCAGTGGTACAACATTGTTTTGAAGAAAAGTATTTAGATTTTTCTGCATCCAGCCCATCTCTGCTATTGGAGACGAATAACTTCCTGGCTGTGAAGCTGAGTCCCCACGGAGACCGGCTTCTTTTGTCAATTTTATTAGTTGCGAGGTTGTTGTTTCCGGTGAATAAAGTGGAGGGAAACACATGTTCTTGTCAGCGTACTCTTTGTATTATAAACGTACGGATCAACGCCTCATTATCACTGCAGGCGAGTTCCCCAAACTCAGAACGTTGACCCAACACCCCGATCTCCCCAATATTTATGTTTTATTGTTATTCCTCGACTAGTCGACTTTAAATAAAGTTTATCTGATCTCATTCTGAAAGCAGTATTCCAAATCAGTAGATATCAGAGATCAACAAAAGCTACGCTCTTTAAGGCCTCGTTTTTTCATATTATATCTGCCCATATAAATAATCTCTCAAATATCAAGTTGCTCAACAATCTGACTATGAATGTCATTATCTTAACGCCTTTCAATGTACACATTTTTCGTCGATATGCCTGCTAATTTTGATTGAGTTGGAAACAGCTAATACCAGTATCTACAGTTCACGAAAGTCACACTTGATCGTAAGATAAAGACCTGGATCCAGTGTATAACCTACTGCACTATGCGTGTATGACCTATTATGACTTTATATTGATTCAAGTACATTTAAGTAATATCTATGTAACCCTGGTAAATACTAGCCGCAATATATCGCTCGGCTATAGAGAACTTCTCTTTAGCTCGATCGGTTGAGCGCGTTAGACTAGTAAGCCAGAGGTCCCGGGTTCGATCCCATGCGGAGGTAGTGATTGGCGCCCAACGTGGGGCAGAGGCGCTTGATTAATCCATCAACCTGACCTGCGATTGCTGTATCAGACTTGCAGTGCATGGAAAAACCCAGTTTTGCCAGTATAAACCTAATTCTGTCAGCTCACCATGTTTCGCAGCTTATGAACGTTAATGTCCTGTGTTGTAAACAGTAAAAGAACAGCCATTCTGTTAGCACTGTGTCATATTTACATTGTAATATGCTGAAGCATCACATAGGTGTTGTTAACTGAACTGTACTGAATGTGCGAAGATTGTGTACTGTAACAGTTAGTGGGGCAGGATCATGCAAGACAATGTTCCAGCACACAGTTATTTTCATTTATTACTTACTGTGTTGTTGCAATTTCACCGACTATATTGCTATAACAAATTATAACATTATACAGCGTACCAGAGGTTACTCCGTTTGTGTGCTGTCCTAGAACTCATTCATTCTCGAGACCGTAGCTGTACATGTATGTTTACATGTTATCCAACCAAGTACACGGGTACCGGAAGCTGACGTTTGACCCGTACTACCGGAAGTGAACTGTCAAACTGAAAGTAGCACAATAGTGTGATTGTGTATGGATATATTGTTGCTACCATCGTGACATTTTTCAATATTATTTCGCCGCTGAAGACCAGGATTTCTGATTGACATTGAATCATTAGAAGGTGAACTTTAAAATCATATTTGAAAAGTGTTATTTACGATTTGTGATTTGACCTTATATCGAATTATAATTGAAATTTTGTTGGTAACATAATTTGGCATCGCCCTGTTTTGGAGGGTTTGTAATACAATTTGTAGTACGTATATATTACTGAGGGAAGATAGGGTCTGCCTTTGGCGTCCCCGAGTGTGCATTATTTTAGTTTTTTTATTCCGTACTCATTTCCATCCAACACCTATGACTTACTAATGTTTAAGTCCTATATGTTCTATGTTTTGTTCAGTGTTCATTGTTGAATGTATGTGTATGATGAATGTAAACAAATTGGGCCTGATTGAATTTAGCCTGGTGTCCCATATACATATTATCGGGAATTGGATTTGATACTCCGTTATATATATGCTATAGTTTATTGCCGCTGTACCTTTCAGGCAAACTATATTCTGTCTGTAAGGCAGTATTTGGTAAGTGTATTGCATATCTTTAGTGGTTCATCCTAAATCAAGGGGAGATAACTTGTTGGTAGTCACCCTCATTCCCTTGGATCAGGGGAGGTAAGTTGTGAAGAAAAAAACATTTGTTGTATTTGATTTCCTTTTCAGCAAAGAGATTGGATTTAGATTAGTTTATTTTTTCCCCCACCATTTGCTCAGTTCTGTGCAATATCTAAACATTTTGTCACTGTATCGCGCATTTTGTTAACAATGGCGGAGGGTGGCCTAAAAAAGAGATTGACCCAGGGCTAGGAGACATTCAGGAATTCTTCGACAAACTTGGGGTGAAACCTAAGACCAAGAGTAGGGAGGAGCTTCAGTCCTGGATGGTAGATTATGTCACAAAACAGGGGCTTTTACCAGGGAATGAGGAACCTGTACACCAAGAGGATAGGGATGAAGGCTCTGAAGATGACGCAGTTGGAGTCCCCTCTGTCCAGGTCAACATGACACGGAAACCCTGGATAGCTAAGTTTAATGGCACTGATAAAGATGGATATGATGTTTGGCGAAATCAACTCCTTAGCCTTGTCGAGGAGAATCATAAAGATCAAGACATCATGGATGCCCTTCGCTCATCTCTTCAAGGTAAGGCAGCCAGTGTATTTTCCAGGATTAATGCTGGAGTTCCCATCAAGGATATCTTAAAGAAGATGGATAGTATCTTTGGCGAGATTGATAGCGAGTCTGACCTACTTGCAGAGTTTTACGGAGCTCGACAACGGAAAGATGAATCCGTAGCTGATTGGGGATGTAGACTGGAGAGTGTTTTAGACTCTATACAGAAGCAATGTACCTTACCCCATACTCCTGATATGATGTTGAGGAATATGCTGTGGACCGGGCTCCGACAGGACCTGAAGGATGTATCGGGGTACCTGGTGAATCAGATCAATATTTTTGATGACCTACGCATAGCCCTCAGGCGCATTGAGAAGCAGCATAAGTTACCAGCCTCAGCTACAGACATACCAAAGCAAACATCAGAGAAGAAATCTGTTCCAGCTAAGTCAGCTCAAGAGGATACTTACAAGAAGTTGGAAGCTATGGTACAGCAACTCACTGTTGACATTGCAGAGATGAAAAAGAAGAGTTCAAAGCCATTACAGGGAAAAGAAGGACAACAAGGAAGACGTTTCGATCAACCCCCAAACAACAGGTACAACAACAGGAGAGGAACCAACCATTACAGGGGAGACAATAACTATCAACAGTCGACAGCTAACAACAATGTTAATAGACCTCAGCAATACAACAACAGCAACAGGATGAATCCTGAACATGAGGAACCCATATGTTGGAGATGTGGACAGAGTGGGCACCTCCAGTATGGTTGTCGTGTTAATGTGAATCATGTTCGACGTCCACAGGATTTTT
The DNA here is from genome assembly GCF_002113885.1 of Mizuhopecten yessoensis. NCBI lineage: Eukaryota > Metazoa > Mollusca > Bivalvia > Pectinida > Pectinidae > Mizuhopecten > Mizuhopecten yessoensis. The sequence goes on along the minus strand of NW_018408863.1, from coordinate 210,409 downwards.
GAAACAGGTCTATGAGAAGGGACACTCCTTAGGCCTGTGTCAACAGCAGAGTCCCAATAATTCAGGTCATGCTGAATCGCATGAGGGTTTAGTTGGCGAAGCCAACGAGGCCACTGTTTTTGTGGAAAATATTGCTCTTACAGCATTGTTAGACACAGGGTCATGTGTGTCAACAGTCAGCACAGGATTTTACAAGACCAACCTTACTCATTTGGACATCAAACCCCTCGATTGTTTGCTTAACATTGAATGTGCTGATGGTAATTCTCTTCCATATGAAGGTTTTATAGAAGTAGATCTCTGTTGGGATGGTCAGGAGAAGGGTACCATAGTACCATGTATTATGCTGGTAGTACAGGACAGTGGATATAATTTGCGGGTCCCAGTACTGCTAGGCACCAATGTATTGAGCAGAGTTATGACCAATTACCAGGATAAATATGGAGCACGTTTCCTACAGAGATGTCACTTGAACACTCCGACCTATATTGCCTTTCGGTGTTTGGCTCTAAGGGAACAGAGAATGGTACGTCACCATCATCGGTTAGGAATCGTCCGGAATGCAGAGCGTCATAGTGTCACCATACATCCTAATCGACAGGTAACCATTAACGGATATGTGGCTAAACATCAACCATACCCGAACTCATGTGCTTTATTACAGGTTTGTACGGATTCCGCATTGGAGCCAGACCACGATATCTCACCCACGGTGATCAACTATCGTTACAGAGGGACGGGGCCAGTGCAGGTAGGTATTTCCAATCTGTCGACGCACACTATTACATTGGCACCTGGTGCAGTGTTGTGTGAACTACAGCCTGTTAGTATTGAGAGACTTGAGCCACAGGTTGATACTAGTTCATGTTCATCAACATTATCTAAGGTTGATATTATGAAAGGAAATCTCACTGATGAGGAGTTTAAACAGGGCACTGAGGTTATAGAGTATTTCGACGACATTTTCTCGCATGGCGACACAGATATCGGACACTCAACTGCAGTACAGCATCACATAGAGATGGCAGATCCAGAACCTTTTAAGCAGAGACATCGTCGAATACCACCTGGGCTCTACGATGAGGTCAGAGCTCATCTACAGACACTTTTGAACAGTGGTATCATACGGAGATCTCACAGCCCATGGGCATCCGCTGTAGTTTTGGCCCGGAAGAAAGATAACTCTTTGAGGATGTGCATCGACTATAGGGAGTTGAACAAGCGGTCCATACGCGACTCATATGCACTTCCGAGAGTGGAGGAGATCCTTGATTGCTTGGCAGGGTCACGCTACTTCTCAGTCATTGATATGAAAAGTGGGTATCACCAAGTAGAGGTCGCTGAACACCACAAGGAGAGGACAGCATTCACCGTAGGCCCATTGGGGTTTTTCGAGTTCAATCGCCTTCCATTTGGACTCCAGAACAGTCCAGCCACCTATCAGAGGTTGATGGAGGATATTTTGGGTGATCATAATTTAAATATCTGTCTTATCTACTTGGATGATGTGATCATTTATTCCAAAACACACCAGGAACATCTAGAACGATTAGAGAAGGTTTTCCAGCGGATTCGGGAGAGTGGGTTGAAGCTGTCACCCAAGAAATGCAAATTTTTCAAAGAGGAAGTTGTATATGTGGGACACTGTGTTTCGGCAGCTGGTATAAGGCCTGATCCAGAAAAAACAGAAGTGATACGTAATTGGCCTACCCCGACAACTCCAGAAGATGTTCAACGTTTTGTAGGATTTGCTGGTTATTATAGAAAGTTTGTGCAGGATTTCTCAAAAATTGCCAAGCCACTCTCTGAATTAATGCCAGCGCCCCAGAAGAAAACAAAAAGGTCTAAGAGGAACCAGAACTGCATACAGAAGTCTTGGGAGTGGGGAGAAAACCAAGAATCTGCATTTCAGACATTGAAACAGCTATTGTCATCACCTCCCATATTGGGATATGCTGACTACAGTTTACCATTTGAGTTACACACGGATGCATCACAGGATGGGTTAGGCGCTATTCTCTACCAGGAACATGATGGGGAGAAAAAGGTGATAGCGTATGCTAGTAGGGGCCTCACCAAGGCTGAGAGAAATTATCCGGCACATCGACTGGAATTTTTAGCGTTGAAATGGGCTATTTCAGAGAAGTTTAGAGACTATCTCTATGGAGCTAAACATTTCACTGTTCTGACCGACAACAACCCTTTAACGTATGTCCTCACATCGGCCAAATTGGATGCCACAGGGCATCGTTGGTTAGCAGCCTTAGCAGCCTACAATTTTGATATCAAGTACAGGCCGGGGATCAACAACATTGACGCTGATACTCTGTCTCGCTCTCCGTTGACGGGACCCCAACCAACACTTGAACATGTTGCGGAGGATACCATCAAAGCCTTGTGTGGTGCAATTACCACTGAACCAATGGTGAATTCCTGCAGCCTCTCCAGTAATGTGGTCAGTGTGTTAGCTGAAGCAGATAGGCATGACATATTGGAGTTTGACTTTCGAGACTGGCGGAAGCGGCAGGAACAGGATTCTATTTTGGGCCCTTGGATGTCCATAATAAGGAGAGGAGTAAAACCGAAGTGGAAGGATATTCTGCATACACCAGACAACGCAGCTTTATCAAAGAACTTTGCCAACCTTAAGTTCCACCGGGGAGTGTTGCACCGGGTAACGACTGTGGAGGGAAAGCAGCGAAGACAACTTGTCCTTCCCAGTGAATACAGACAGCGGGTACTCCAGGAGCTCCACACGGACGTTGGACATCCTGGAAGAGATCGAACCATCAGCCTAATCAGGGATAGGTTCTACTGGCCGAACATGCTTACCCACATAGAAGAGTGGGTTAAGGGTTGTCCAAGATGTGTACGGAGAAAAACACCAGTGAACAGAGCTCCCATGGTCAGCATAACATCACGACAACCTATGGAACTGGTATGTATGGACTATCTGACATTGGAGACATCAGTGGGAGGGTACCAGCACATCTTGGTTATCACGGATCATTTCTCCCGATATGCCCAGGCATTTCCCACAAAGAACCAAACCGCGAAAACTACTGCTGATGTTCTTTTCAGAAATTACATGGTCCACTACGGATTTCCAAGGAGACTTCATTCTGACCAGGGCGCGAATTTCGTAGGCAATGTCATAACTGAGTTATGTGGGATAGCAGGGATAGAAAAATCCAGAACGTCACCGTATCATCCAATGGGCAACGGTATGACAGAGCGGTTTAACAGGACGTTATTGGATATGTTAGGCACCCTAGAGACTGATAGAAAAAAGGACTGGAAGACCTATGTAGCACCTCTGGTCCATGCATACAATTGCACCAAGCATGAGAGTACCGGATATACACCATACGTCCTCATGTTTGGGAGGGACCCAAGGTTGCCCATAGATGTGGCTTTTGACCTAGAAGGAGATGAAGCTAGTGTCTGCGTTCCCATGACTAAATATGTGAAGGACCTTAAGGAGAGGCTTAAGTGGTCTTATGAGGCAGCTGCAGCAGCTTCGCGTAAGACACAAAGTCGTCAGAAGGATTCGTATGACCTGAAAACTAGAGGAGCTTCCATTGAGGAAGGGGATCGAGTACTTGTACGCAAACTAGCATTTGATGGGAAACACAAGATCTCCGATAGGTGGGAGGATGGGAGTTACAAAGTCATTTCGCAGCCAAACATGGATATTCCCGTGTTTGTGGTAGAGAGTGAAGCTGATGGTCGTCAGAGAACACTGCATAGGAATCATTTGCTTCCCATAGGATATCTCCCGATACACACACCTAAGGAGACACCCAGACCCAAACCAAGACCCAGACCAAGGAAAAAACAGACATCTGAGACAGTAGAGGAAACTACCACAGAAGTTGATGATCATGTTTCTGATTATACAGATGAGGATGAGGAATATAGCAGAGTGGAAGTAGTCCCTTCCGTTCAGGAACCTCTCTCGGGTGAGAGGTCCTCAGTAGCAAGGGAGGAGAGAGGACATAAACCGGTACCGGACCATCAACCCTCACAGCAGACTTGTGGTGACGACCCTGAGGATGTTGTCGAGGAGGAGGAAACTGGGTTAGCTGATGACGGTCAGGCCAGTGATGAGGAAATTAACCCAGATTCCTCAGAACGATTAGACACTCCAGAAGTTTCTGCAAGGCCAAGAAGGAATTGCAAGCCTCCAGCGTGGATAAGATCCAAGGAGTATGCCATGGCCCAGCAAATTGTTGAGCCAGAATGGAAGCAAAAGGCAGCATTTCTGGAGAGGTTGATCATTAGTGGTAGACTGATAAGTACGACAACATTGGATAGAATCACCAATGGTCTACTAGATGTTCTGTTGAGCAGCCCTGGATGAATTTATCTTATATGTAATATTGCTAATGCCATTGTTTCTATCACCGTATCTAGTTAAATACCGGGACGTCATTCATCCTTGAGGGGGTGTATGTGGCAGGGATAGCCTGTCCAAGTATTATGGATAGTGTAGGAATTTAATTATAATGTTTTAAGACAGGCGGATGAATGAAGTAATATTAGTGGAGTTTAATATGTAATTATGTCGTGTTTGTTCAGATGTACATGTATTGTGTGTTTAGTATCTAGTCTTGTTCAGTGTCATTGTCCATGTGTCAGTTGTTCAGTGCCATGTGCTTTTGTTTATGTTTTGTTCTGTAACCTGTGACCTGTTTGTGACCTGTAACCCCATACTTACCTGTTGGTCATGTGACCTTTCCTACCTGCCCATGCAATTCACCTGAGTGTAAATCAGTTCTGGCAGACAGGTTGGAGGGATTGACCATATGTAAAAGGTAGGAGTTAATATGTTCAAAATTAATGTAATTTTGAAGATACTCTTTTCATGTAATAGCTAACTGTAAAACAGATTGTATTTACTCTCCAAATTAGGATGAGATATTTTGAGTAACTAGTATAGTGTACTTTATTGATGTACTGAGTAATGTTCAGGCTATATGCTCTGTGAATATTTGGAAATTTGGAATAACTTCTTTCTATTTCTATTTTAATGATAATGTAAATATATCAGACTAAATCAATTACATACTACGATGTAACAGCTATTAATTGTTCTTGCAAGTAGTGTAAAGAGTCATTGGTTATTTGTTCAGATTCGCCTGCAGTTATATATACTGGATTATCAGGATTATGTGGGAACCCTTGTCGCATTGATAGAGTAAGTTCATTACAGTTATATATAATATAAACAATGTATATTACAAATGATATATGTTATTGGTCTAAGTAATGTGTAATATATTAGCCAGTTAAATAGGTTATAAAGTCTATTTTGTCCATGAGCATTGTTATATAAAGTCAATGAAATCAGTAAATATATTGTGAAATAAATCATAAGTATGAAATGTGATTAATAATAAATGATAAATGTAATTATACAGATAATGATATGAAACCTTGTAATAGGTACAGTGTAATGTTTTAGTAACAAGGTGGTGTCTACTGCATGTTGTCTTATACGTTCGTTATTGTGTTCTTGTAGGGTGTAAGATTCTTCCAGCTAGTCTGATGTCCACAAATGGAATAATTAAAAGAATGGAAACCAAGAACGTGTTTGTTGTAACGCCTCTGCCCAAATCCCATCCCTGTTTCATCAAGTTCATGCTCTTGTATTAATGACATATAATGCATTATTCGTGCTGATCAAACCGAAGCTTGAGGTATAATTTTCTATAGTATTTTCATAAGATGAGTTTTATAGCAGCACACATTGCTTCTGTCTTTACTCTTAAATGTGAGAGACTTGTTGTGTTACAGATAAAATTTAACACAATACTGTGAAATCAATCATTTTCGCGGGTTTCATAGTCAGTGGTCCACGAAATACATGTTTGATATACAGCTTTTTTTCCGTATGATTTAGTACTCGTAATCCATTAGTTTATGTAACCACGAAATGTTTTTGGTCTTTTTTTTGGTAAAGGGAGCTTGCAATTTGGACAGCCCCCCCCCCCCCCCCCAAACAAAAATTGGCTTCTTGTTTTGAGTTGAGGGGAACAAATATAATTCTTACAAATCGTCGTCATAACCGCTGATTGGAATTCTACAAAATTTGACAGAAAGATTTCTTAGGTGGTTGGGATTCAGAGGCGCTGAGGGGAAGGACCAAAATGGCACTTGGGCCATATTTCCTTATCTGTTTTCTTCTCTAGAACTAAGGAATGTTCGTAATCATATTTAGTTGTATCCCCAAAATTGTACAAATGCAAGGGCTAATTCCTGGAATTCGAATTCGGGACCATACGAACTCTAGATGGCCGCTCTAATCAATTGAGCTGATTAGTTGCCGTCGATCGACCAAATCCAGCTATCCCAATTTTATATCCTGGGACAACTATATCGCATATATCCAAGACTAACGATATTCGTGTTTAATGAAGATAATATAGAAAAGTATTTTTCAATTCGTATCTACGCCTGAACGTTTCAGAAACTGATTTGATGATGCTTTATTAGTCATTTGAATTTCTTGTCAATTTCTTTTTCAGATCTCGTTCTAATGATCGGTCACGTTTGCTCAAACTGTGCATTTAGATGAGATATTATCTGATGTATCTTGCTTTTTTTGGTGTAAATAAGAATGATACATCTATAATATACCGGATATCACAAAATGCCGCATAAACATATCTTCACGAGTATTCTCCAAAAGAGCAATAACATTTACCATTGCATCTTAAACGTTTTTATTAATGTTTATTAATAGCACTTACGTAAATGTATTTCCAATTTCCTTCCATTGCAAATGTACGGAAGAATAAATGTTGATGTCAACTTTAAAACCTGTCAAAACATATGTATGATAATTGTTTTGTTGTTTACATAGCAATAAAATGCCCTAAACCGTTTATTACCGGTAACGTTTAGCTGTTTAGTACTCATATTCAATGTATTGCTTTATAAAACGAACTAGATTCAAAAAAATGAAAACATAGACTGAAGAAAAGTTTTCGTATAAGCGCCTGGTATATAATTACATAGTAAAATTCGATATAATGGCATATTTTGTCTTCTCGATCACAGCCAATATTGTAATTTTCCAAAGTTAATCATATCGTCTTATTAAATAAAATTGGTCAGCATTTGAATGAAAAGTATATAAGCAAAGGTGAAACACATATCTTTTTTAAAATTGCATTTTCTGCATCAGATGATTCTATCTATATTTCATAATCAAATTACTTGAGTTTTCTATCAAAATAACTGACTCGTGAATATTAACTGTGCAAGTTAAAAATTGTTCATGACGAAATCTATTTCTGATTTGTTTGCCTTTGTTCCTTTGTGATAGCTTGTTGGTATGGCTACTATGCCATTTCTTTTGGTGTTCAGAGTCACCCTGGGAGCCTTTATCTCAATATGTTTCTGCTGAGCGTGGTAGAAACACCTGCACAGGCCTCTTCATATTTCCTACAAATCGGTAAGAGTTTCCAATTCATATCTGTATTACACATTCTATAATATTTGTTATGCATGCAAAATGAATATAGTTTGTCTCCGTTATTATTAGTTTACTCAATGTTGTTCCTCTTGTGAATAGTCCTCGTTTGACCTTTGACACTCTTTTCCCGTATTTTAATTCCATCTTGAAGTGCCATTTCAATTAAATGTCACAGCTTAGACAGAAATGAATAACAAAAAAATGATGTATTTAATGTTTATACTCAGCAGTGTGACTACTTATTATTCTGTTGTCCTCATTGGGAATTGAGTGGAATAGCATCACTCGTCGCTGACAGACAGTTAACTTATATTTGGCTTTCGCTAGTATAAAGCCAGTGCGAGAATAAGCTATCGCGATCTTTGAAATGGGAACAACATATACAAGAGGGGCTATCATTGAGATGTGAATCAAATAAATCAGAGTTGAAATTATACTTATTATTATTACATTACATTTCATTTACATTGCACTTTTTTAAACGACCAAATACAATACAAGATAGAATAAAGCCATCATTACATATCAAGAGTTTACAGTCAAATGTATCAATACTTATCAATTAAATTACTTTTTTATTATACTTTTTAAACCATCATATACATTTCATTCACACATTTTAAACCTTCAAACACAAGACAAGTTAAATACATTTAAATTTCCAATACAAAACAGTCAAATCTACATTTACTTTAACATTAAATTTCAAAACAAAATATAAATATTCTTTAATTAAAATATTGTATGATGTATTATAAAAATTTATAGAAGGATTAACCACAGGTAAAGACACAGGTAAACACAGGTAAATACTGCCAATACTACTCAGTAACAGACTATAATCGTTCTAACAACATTACTCTCCCTATGTTATTTTAAAAAGTGGGGGAACTGAGAACAAGTCAATTCATGATTCTGTATTCATGTACTACTACTTTCCTTCAGATAATTTATGTCATGCGACAAACAACAACTGTCATATAAGCAAAGTTAATTCTATAACCTAACGTAAAATTGATGTATTAACACATTTTGAAATGTGAACTACTAATTTTACTTTTTAACATTAAACCTTAGTAGTATATTTTATAAGTTGTGTATTATTTGCATGATTTAGCGTAAATATATATGCTAGTCACGTTTCTAAACAAAGCGTAGCGTGAATTGAATAATATCATAATGTCAGCATAGGTCGAGTTATACTCGTATGTTACACTTGTTTACTCCTATTTTCAGGCATGTGGAACATTTTTGATAGTATGTTTGTATTTAAGATACATTCATGATATCAATGTCCATGTCCCAGATATGAAACCCCCATTTCTATGTTCGTAGACTTGGTGGCATTGTTAAAGGCATCGGTCTGTTTTAATGACTTTGATGCTTAAGCCGACATGACTCATTTTAGAGTTAACAATGCATTACAACTATCCGTTTCGGCTATGCATTATATTTTAGCTAGTTTTTTAATCCCTTTGCTAGTTTCTTTCAATTTTATACACCTTGGTACCAGTATAAAAATACGAGTCCTTCTTGTCAAATTGTATCTTTGTTTAGTCAGGTTGTCGTCCAATGAAGCAAGATCATCCTTGACATTAATTTCTGTTTTTTGTCGATGAGCCATTGAACAAACACTATAAATCAGAACAAGTTCAATTTGTGTCTTGTTCTTTTGTGATGACAAAAATGCCTTGCTTTTTGTCTTACGCAGAACTTCTTTATCACGCTTGGCTGCTGATATTGTGAACCTCACAGTACATATTTTACACCTACAAAAATTAACATTAAATTACCTTCATTTAAAACGAGGTCAACAGTTTGGACAATCCATCATTAACATATCTGAGGTCGTGACTGTGGAGTTAAAATATACACAACTGAAAAACATTTGAGGACGATTTATTTTAAACGTCACATCTTAATCATTTTCACGAGACCTCGATATTCCCTGTAATTCACAGGGAACTCGTTTGCGTATTAAACTTTTTCGTAAATGTAATCTGTGCAGATACCACTTTTCAATATTAACACACATTCCCTTTTTTCACAAGTTGAACAAAGACACATTCATTACGTCATCTTCATTAGCATACACGTATCATATTATAGATGTATAGAGTTGAGAAATACCTCAAATGTGAGAAGGATTGTAAACATATATAAATCTTGTGCATGCGGGTTGTTGATGACATACCGGTATCATTGTATTTTGAAACTCATCGAGAGAATTATTGTTAAGGTTTCTAAAACAATATAACTTTATAAAGTGATGTGGAGTTTTAAAATTTTCAACTATAAACAGGAGAGGAATGTACAAGAACAAGTTCTTCTTACACAACCATCAGTGCATTAGATTTTTATGAACTATTTTCAGTTCATACGTTGACAATAATCTTTACATATAGTCGGTAAAATAAAGAAAACCGTTAGTATTTAGTATTGCTGGTGTCATATTCGTCTACATACAAGTGTAATACCGTATGTAAATTAGTTTGCGCTAAGAAAAATCCAACAAATGCCCTGTTCAAAAATCCACCATTTAATCAATCACATGTTAACATAAATAGGAATACTCGGGACATTTATAGAATCGTCTAATTCATTATTAACAAATTACACAATCACATATATACCTTAAACGTATAACCTTGTCCAAAACAGGCACAACACTAGATAATTCAACACATGCAATACACATACATAAGCCTCCCCTTAATTTGGTTATGGATTTAACCGTAACGCGACTGGGACAGATTTTTTTCGTTGACTTAATAGCTCAGTTGAATAATGGAGCGGCATTGTAATGTTCAGAAAACCAGACTTCCAAACCCTTCATCTTTTTTATTTGTTCATAAAAACAAGCCATTCGGATTGATATGTGTCGCCTGTGCCCCGCTTTGACCATCATTGCACATGTCAAGTGTAGTTTGTCTAGCACTTATAGTTTCAGAGAAACTAACTTAAACGCAAAATATTAATGTTGATGGAGATGCTGACAAATTTAATGGACCATGAAAGGTAGGCCGCATATAGCATTTTATGCATGGCTTGATATATAAGATGCATCTATGGTCCAAGTTGGGTTGGTGTAGCACTCATTCTTTCAGTGAAACTAAGGTTAACGCAAAAACTTAATGTTGATGCCGCCGCCGTCGCTGGAAAAGCAACACCTTAGTCTCGCCCTCCGCTTTTTCGTGGCAATGAGACAAAAAATATTGGTCATGATATTCTTTTCATGAAGGATTAATCAAGATACAGTCATGCCAGAAAAAGTTTCATCTCATAGTTACAGTTTTGGCTGTGGTACAGTGATCCGTAAGTGATTCACATATTGACAGAAATAAATTCTAATGTACATCTATAATGTAAGTGTCTGATTAATTAATGAAAGCCTACAACGCATATCAGACTAGTTATGTCTACTTATACGATATAACTTGAACACAACTAGATACATGTTCAACGAAAATTATAATCTGGTGTCAAATGCTTCGTTTGTATGGCTTTCAAAATTCTGCGTCTCCTTTTGTCCTTTCTCATTCGTTGCTATGCCATCTTCGATAGGTTTTTTGTTTGTTTCTTGCATAAAAAACAGACCAAATGCTGACAGGAACATCACTCCACCAAAAATAAAGTACATAACTCCTGGCAAATGGCTGCTCTGTAAGTAATGATAAAAGATATTGCATGTGACATTTTTTTTTATTGTGTATTATATATATTTAACAACAAAAATAAAAATCTATCTCTTCTGTGTTACGAAGACAGCGACATTTCTATCAGATTTGTTTTTTTTAGTTTCGCACGAAGCTTTGCAAATTGTTAAAAATCTTATTCCAATGGTTGAGATTTTTATGTCTGCACTACACAGAAAAGATTGGTACATTTTATTCCCCACGTTTTAGCACCTTAAAAATAAGTTGTTATTGTGATATCAATGCACCGCGCTATAAGAATAAATGCGCATTAAATATCTGACAAAATTGATAACGCAACTCTGGTAACGCTGCGTAAATTGATGACGCAATGGTGAAATTAACGTTTCAGCATTATAGCACGCGTGAGCTGTCTCATCCTGCGTAGATTAAGAGAAGTTTGTCCTATCTATTCTTTGCCAAAGCGGGATGCCAAATGGAAAGCATTCGAGAATGGTGATCTATTGTATCGAATCTTATTTAATAAAAGTTTTAGTATGACACGAAAGGGATGATACACCGGAACTTGTTTAGAATATATGATTGTAAAGTTACCCTTATGACTTACCACATATACTAATTGTGGTGCTGCTATTGCTCCAATTCTTGCAAATGAGCTCTGCATTCCATACCCAATGTTCCTACAACAAAGAGGTCAAACTATACTGTAAACAATATGCTGTTTGTTGCTTCATGTTATTGTCACGGGAACTCTAACGTTGTGTTACGAAACTGGCACTGAGACGTCTAGAAATGTATATTTTATTAAAACTAGATTCAATGTTATTACACCTCCCACATCATTATCATTCAAACTGATATCAACAAAATGGTTGATTGAAGAAGTTTTTTTCTTGTTATGCTAGATATCACTATTGGTATATCATATTCAGAATCAAATAAGAAATGTTGAAGAAAAAAGATATGACCAGAATTCAGTTAAATGCTTATAATTTATACTTTTTTATAAATTTTCACAATCAACGGATACTTCATTATCGTAGTCGATATTTAGGATTTTGGTAGAATAGTCAATGACTACATCGGCTAGCAACTTTCTACGTCCTCATGTCTATGGGAGATGTTGTAGTCTTCTAACTCACATTCGACTTTAGTACGTTTTTTCTTTTAAATATTATGGTAATGCAGAGGGAAAGTTAAGATGTGAGCCTGAATATTAATCTTACCTACCTGACCACAGTAGGGTACGACTCCGACGTCAGAATAATAAGCGTCCCCCAACCAACGCCAACACCCATTTTGGAAGCCAGGGCGAATCCATTGATCAGAGAGTTCTTCATTTCATAATCTACATAAAAAATACGAATTACTAACTACTTGACAGAATTGTGACAATTTCATTTAGCATCATATCACTACAAACTTTTGAATTGACGTCACTTTAGAGTAAAATACACTGATATGCGTGTCAGATTTGTTTTCTGCATAATGTAACGCAATGTTTACTATAAGGAATAAGTTCAGAACAAAATGTTTTTAAATTCGCAGGTGAAATGTAGTTTTGTACTTCGGACCTGTTTATGAAAGCATTTCCAGGCTCAAATATGAATCATCCGTTTAAACTAATGTCTTAGAACTCGCTATAATCACAAGAAAAAATCAAAAAGAGAAGGTATGAAAAAAGGTCTTCGGCTTCAAACGTCTTTGAAATTCCTACTTTTATAAAAATAAAATGTAGGTTTTGAAACGAGGAATCGGCTGGAGCACATACTCGTTGTTTGAGCTTAAGAATGTTCCCAAAGATGCATGAACCAAAATATTACCAGATATTTGAATAGCTGCAACAACAAAACCAGTTATGCCTGCAATCAACAGCAAAGCCAGTGTCACCCATTTTCTACCATATCTAAAAAGGAGGAAATCATGACTCTTCAAATTATACAAAAATGTATATTGCAACAATAACAAGCTTATGCTGTTAAGATTTAGTGCTTTTAAAAAAAACCAAGAGAATAACAGAATGTCAACAAACGTATAATTCAAAATCAGAATCAATAAAACCAGAGCAGAATATGAACAAACAAAAGAAATATTAAGATGGAGACTCTTTAAAAAGTACAAGTAGATTACAATCAGGATCGTGTTCATGAAACCGTTCTCATGCTCAAGCATGGATTTTGTTCTGAAGCTTAATGTCTTGTTCTGTTTATAAATTAATAATAAAATCTAATTTTGTCAATAATTCGGGCGGAATACGAAGAAACTTAAAGCCGAATACTGTTTCCAATGCTTTTTTGATCATTTGACATGATTTAAGTGTGTAACAACAATGTCGGTTTGAGCACAAAATCCATACTTGAGCATATGAGCGGTGTCATGATTACGGGCCCAGCTGTTCCGGAAGGATATGCGTTTTCTGCTTCATTAATGACACCCGCCATGTAAATCGAGGCCAAATCCAAGTATTGCAACGTCCTCATATATTGAGAACTGGGGCGAAGACAGCAGACTATTGAGTATAAATATGAAACACATCGTTTTTTTGTGATACATCTGTGTCTAAGATTTGACATTTAATTGAGATGGCACTTCAAGATTGAATTATTATACGGGGAAGTGTCAAAAGAAGACTATTTTAGTAAAATAACGCTCAACTCATTAACGGAGAAAAACTATATCCTGTTTGCATGCATAACAAACATTACTGAATGTGTAACATAAATATGAATGGGAAATACATACCGATTAGTGAGATAATATGAAGAGGCCTGTGCCGGGATTTCTACTACGCTCAGCAGAAACATATTGAGATAAAGGCTCCCAGAAAGACTCTGAACACCAAAAGAAATGGCATAGTAGCCATACCCACAAGCTATCCTAAAGGAACAAAGACAAACAACCATAAATGTGTACAGTAAATACTCACGAATCAGTTATTTGGATATGAAACTCAAGTAATTTGATTATGAAATATAGGTAAAATCATCTGATGCAGAAAATGCAATCTAAAATATATGTTTGTTTATCTTTGGTTAATATCATTGTCATTTAAACGTTGACCAATGTATTGTTATAAGATGATATGATTAACTTAGGAAATTGAGATATTGGCTGTAATCGAGGAGGCAAAATAGAGTGTGGGGAATTTTATTAGTTTTTACTACATGTATATAGCCATAAACTAGGCGCACTATATAAAGACTGTTCCACAGTCTATATGTTTCAAATTTTTGAAGTCATAATCGTTTTTGTTAAAAACTAGTTCATTCTATAAAGCAATACATTGAATACGTGAACTTGCAAACCTAAACGTTACCGGTAATAAACCAGCAACAAAAAAATCATCATACCATGCGATGCCTAGCAAACACGTATACTTCCGTAGCTGCGGGGACTTGGCTACGTCCCAGATCGTGTATCTCCGCTCAGCGTCGACTTTTAAGTCTACTTTCACAAGGTAACTCATCTTACTCATATCCGGTTCCGGTTTACCATTGATTCGCGCTATTTTGCAGACGACTTCCTTTGCTTCATCTAGTCGGTTATGGGTGACGAGGTAGCGGAAACTCTCTGGTAGAAACCTGTTAATCAACAGAGTGATTGTAGTGAAACTGTAGGTTCACGAACATACCTCATTTATAGTGTCGTGAATAGATCTATGCTTTTGCCATTTTGATTATTTTTAAATTATATATTCTGTTATTAATTAATCCCGTATGTGGTTTTGACTGCGGTCAGGTTAATGAATATTTGTTGTTTAATAAAATAAGGAAAAATGTAGTTTAACGTAGGTATATATTTTCCGAAATGTTAAAAGATGGTAGAACAGGTGTCTTAGTACTGAAACATAAAAACAAGTAACGACAATATCGGACGGACATTTTCCTCAGATCGGTGACTTCGTTTGAGTCACTCAGAATTAATCTTGTGTGCCCAAGTATAACTGTATATCGGGAAGTTTTCGCTGTAGGATAACTTAAAGTCTTTTTCACCTTCTTTAATGAGAGTAAAAATAGCATGACAACAAATATTTGTATATAGCATACCATACATAGTAACTGCATATGAAAGGCGAAATTAACACAGGGCGAATATGGATGCAAGGTTTAGACAGGGCGAAATGTTTCCGGTATATATGTTATACATTTCCTCGCTTTCGAGTCGACTTCAACTTTTCAAAACGTTATACCAAATGTGCTTAAAGTCTGTAATGATCATATTTGTAGCTCAGTGTTTGCTATGAGTATTACAGGAAAGCGTTGTTTGGGTATTTTTACCAACTCCTGCTTATTTTTATTTACAGGACATTGACACTTATACCCTCTGATAAAAAAGTTTGCGACAACAGATTTGCAAGATTTGCTGGAGATTCTCCAAATGCAAAATTTGCAGTAAAATTTATTTACTGTTTACAGCTAGCTGATGCTTTAGGAACACAGACATGTGTGATATCACAAATAAATAATACAAATACGAAATTGTGATGAGCACGGGCACAAATCATGTTTGATGGATGAACACTTACCACCACATGAAAACACATGGTAGGGTCAGTATAGCCGTAGCGAAGTGAAGGTATCTCCAGTCATGAAGCCACATAGCCACTAACCCCAGCACACATGCCCAGATTGCCCATCCTGGATATGCTATCGCAGCTGATCTTCTTCTTGCAGGGATGAACTCAATCAGGTAGCCATAGAAAACGGTAAGGTGCGCACCAACGCCAAAGCCGAGCAGAAAACGAAGGACTGCAAACATTTTCCATGTTGTTGAAAAGCCAGAAATAGTGTTAAGTACTGTCAATGCAATTAAAGACAGAAAGTAAGTCGGTTTCCGACCAATAAGGTCTGCAAGGTGACCAGAGGCTACACAACTGACCAGTAATCCGACCATCTGAATTGTCGTGATAGTAGAGGCTATCCAGTCTTTGTCGCATATCAATGTCCACTGCAATAGACATAAATATAAAAAAAAAGAAGTTTGTTAACGATGCAACACGAAAAGTTTGAAATGCCATACTACAACGCAATACCATCATTTTGGGTATATTTCGAGCAACAAAAAGCCAATGTACAACAACCCCCTTGTTCAATGATTACATAGAAGTCTATTTTATTTTCATAGTGCCATAATTAACCATAATTCCAAATTTGAGTGAAATCGTACGATACCTATTTTAAGTTTCAACTAATCAGAGTAATGTCCACAGCAGTCATCTTGCTCAGTGACTAAACTGAAGGTTCTTTAAGCGTTTTCGGTGCCATAATACATTTACATACAAAACTTGCGCAAAAATGAACAATATCTGAGTTTTGGCCATTCAATGACTAAATTGTAAAAGCGTTTTAGTTACCAGTATCATAATACATATGTCTATATAGCAAATTTGAGAAAAATCAGCAGATATCTAAACTTTGACCAATCAAAGGCCAGTCTACGGCGGCCATCTTGTCCAATTAAACGATGAGGTCAAACTAATGATTGTGGTACCATTCAACAGCTACAAACCAAATTTGAGCGTTATCAAACAATATTAAAATTTTGACCAAAATCATTGCAGAACTGGGCAGCCATTTTCTTGAAGTATGTTGATTTCCTGAGGGACCCTTCAAAGTCATCCCATAAGTATCTCTATCGATCCATCAAAGGATAATTTTGTACCCTTATTTATAGAGGGGAATAACTCTTCAGGTCTCCATTATCCTCAATAACTGTTTTATTTTTTCGAAATATCATCTCAGGAGTCTGTGTTATGTAACACATATAACAAAAATACAACGTTTGGCAATGTAACGAGCCCCTGTGTTGTCACTGGTTCATTAGGTCTGGTAGCATATGTATACTACAAATACCTATCACTGTCAGTGTTTTGCTTTTACATTAAATTAAACAACAATAATAGCCTTTCAGGTTCTTAAGCTGTTGGGAGGTGGAATCTCCCGTTCGCAGCAATTGTTGATGTTTGTGCTGTCGTCCGGAACACATCGTGCGTTAGAGAGTCTAACAAAAAGAGACAACTCGTCAGATAATGTGTGAGGGTTTCCGAAAGGGATACTCGACAGGGGAAATGGATCGCTTGAGGGAGACTCGATGCTTTATAATCCTGTCATGTGATGTGTTTAAACCAATCAGACACACTGTAAAATCAATGAGGAATAATAATACAGATTCATACGGATCAACTATTCAGAAGCTGTTTCTGCTATGTTCAATGATCAATAAAAAATCAAACGCGTTACGTACATTGACAACTGCTTACTAATGTTTATGAAAACTTAAATAAAAAGATAGGGCAACATTTTCGGAGAAATTGACCGAAAAGCGTTTGGCGGAAGAAAAATTATATGGGAAAAAAAGTCCCATGATAAGAACTATAAATAATCTGTGCATGTCTGTAACATCATACTTAAATATGAAATTGCAAAGCTACAACATTCAGATATGGACTTGGGCCTTAATTCTTTCACAATCCTGGGACAGAACAATCATTTTTCATAAACATAAAAGCATGGTAACACTAATTCTCCGTTAAGTTTCGTCCTTGTTTTAACGAATTCGTTCATGCTGTATTCGTTCTATTTGCATTAAAATAAAGAAATGCGAAATTAAAACAACCGCAAATATTTACTATTTGACAGAACGCATAATTATAATTTCTCATTGTAGCAACATTTATTAAACTTATGAACTGATCAATACAGTTGAATACTGAGGATATTAGCAACTTACCTCACTCACAACAGTATTCATACTATCGGAAAATATATACTCCTGGCAAGTCTGAACGGTAACATTTTGTGGAGGATAACACTGTCCATCTATATAATCTATATCATTCGTAGTTATGGATGGGATTGTCCCAGGGTTTGAATAGTTTGTTAATCGACACTGCCAGTCAGGAATTGCTCCAGCAAAAGTCATCATCATCATAGTCCAAGTTGCTGCAACTTTACTGTACATCATGAAGGAAAACATAATCCATTGAAATCTTGAAAATCCGCCACATTCCTCTATCAAACTTTCCAAGTATGCACTTGTAGCCGACATCTTTTAGTTCTTGACTTTAAACTGTATATTTGTTGGAATTATGTAATGATACCTGATGAAAGCTGTCAAACGTAAGAAGATCCGGGTCCCTTTTCCTCTCTGATGATGTCATAAAACTGTCAAAATAAACATAAAAAATAACTTTATGGCAAAGCAGAACAGGTTTATGTGAAATCTGAATAATATTATTTGCTGTTTAGACTATCCCCACAAAGCATCAAGGTGACACGTAAACATCTTTAACATTGAGACAGTTTTACCTGTGCATGTATACATGCTGACCTATCAAATAGCGTTTGAAGTGAAACTCTTGATCCACGTCTGCATTCGTTGAAATTGATGTTAGCACATTCTGAAGTGAACATACGCCTAAGGTTGTCATTGTATACTGATTTAATTTTGTATCATTATAACTTTTGTGCAGAATATCAAAAAATTATGGCAAATTCGCTGGTCAGAGATTGCTATATCAGAGTTGTTACTTGGCTAAAATATTCATTGTAATGTTTAATTCATTGCAATGAACAATATGACAATAAAAAAAACAACAGAGGTATCAAATGGAAATATTGATGCATTCTATGAAAATGTAGACTGTGATAGAAATAAGCAACAGCCTCAACACATCAAAACCAGAAAGCTTTGAAAGCAAGGGAAATACGAAAAAAAACCAGGAGAATGATTAAAAGTCGATGAAACTAAGAAAAATATCAACAAAGAAATATAATTATACGTACATGAAGACCAATGAAAATGTTAAAGAATAATACTATGTGTTCCAGAAGGATAATCATGTGCTGCTTCATTGACGAAACCCGCCATGTAAAACAATGTGAATTCATAGTAATGTGACGATATCAAAGAAGAGAGAAACGGGGTAGTGACAACCGAAGTAGAAAGATCTCTGATGAACATAAAAATATACAACACTAGAAACCTAAGAGAAAACAATGCAAAAAAAGGTAAACAATAACAGAACAATTACCAATAATTAATAAATATTTGATTGAAATAATATAATATTTTTGATAAATTTGCATTACGTCATAGAAGTAGTCATTAATCAATGTAGATACTAAAGTTTCATATATAATGGTCATAAATACAACCGTTATTATTCCTCATCGTAGATTGAATCCTCTCTGGTCAAGTAGTTTCTTGATCAACACGAATGTTACCACCCAGAAAGGTCTGTCCGTAGGATCCATCCCCTTTTCGACATATGTCGTAAACAGTTATCACGCAAAATAAATTTAAGTGAGTTTGTGAAACCTTAACCAGATATATCTCGTTTATCATGAATTATTTTATTTTCACCGTTGGAGGCAAATGTGTTGATAATGTTAAACGTATATAATTTTGTAGTTTAATGTGTTGTCACGTTTTTAGTCAATATAGATAATTGTTTGTTATAGGTAATGATATGTACGTTCATGATGCTACAATGTTTCAAATTTACGACTCAATTGTCATACAAATATTTGTTGACCCATATTTAAGTCTCTTGTGGGGTTCCAAGTTAGCCCCATGTAGTTCCATGTATACCATTGTTAACAAGATTTTATGAAAACTTTTATCACAATACATATTTCATTGCATCTGTTGTTTGATTAAAACAATATAACTTTAATGTCCATGGGATTTCTAGTCAAAACTTCCAGTCCATTTGCATAATAATATGCATTTAACTTGTTGTAAACTACCTACTTTTATTCTAGAACAGGAATATATCTATTCATTTTAAATATATATAGACCCCCAAGTTGTGATGTAAAGATTTGGATGGAAAAAATGGAAAAGGTTTTCTGAGCTCATGATAAAATGAAAACAAAGAACTTATTGTTATGGGCGATTTCAATGTAAATTTGCTGGGAGTCCATACCTGTGATCTTCTTGATCTGATGGAGAGCATTAACCTACATCAAATGGTGACTGAGCCGACCCGTGAAGCGGGTTCAGAGACACTCATTGGCCACCTATACGTGTCTGAACCTACATTTGTCAGATTGGTCAAGGTAGTGAAAAATGGTCTTAGTGACCACTACCCACTATTGAGTCATTTACAGATGTAGACAATGCATTGAGTACATGGACTAAGTTTTTCATTGATGTGGTAGATGACCATGTACCAATGGTTGAAAGGCAAGTTAAAAAGTCAAAACAACCTGACTGGTTTAACGAAACCATTTCAGATAATATATGTATAAGAGACAGACTGAAACGAAATGGTGAATATGAACAATACAAATTGCAGCGGAACAAAGTTACTAAACTTATTAGAGAGGCTAAAGCCACATACTATAAATATGTTGTTGAATATTACCTAGACAACCCAAAGAAACATTAGAAATTTGTTCGGGAAGTTGTCCCAAAAAAGTCTTCCTCAACACCTACAATTTTTGCTGTTGGTGACGAGACAATTTTTGATAAGAAAAAAATTGCAAATCATTTCAATGATTTCTGTTCGGAAGTGGCCGGAATGCTTTCATCATCCTTAAGTGATCAAATATCAAACTTTGATCACTTAACAAACTTTCTAAAAACAAAGCTGTCACCAGACACTGTTTTAAGTTTGCCTAATATTACTGCTGATTTTACCAAAACATATCTTTGTTCACTTGATGTAAAAAATCAAGGCTCCTTAGATTAGCTGGGGCCAAGATTGCTCCATCACTCCCCTACACAATGAACATGAGCATCAAGAGTGGTAAATTTCCAACACATTTGAAGCTCGCAAAAGTCATGCCATTACACATAAATGGTATGGCCTCAGAGTTGTCCAATTATAGGCCTGTTTCTATTTTACCTGTTATTTCCAAAATACCGGAAAGGCATGTTCACAGCACTTTTAATAATTATTTGAATACCAAAGATCCCCTCCTCTCATCACAATCTGGTTTCCGGCAAAATCATTCATGTAAAACCGCCCTTTTAAATATTGTTACTAATTGGGCACAGGAAATTGATCATGTAAATATAAACGATATAAAGGATTTTGACCTGGTTAACCATACTGTATTAATAGGAATATTAAAAATGTATCAATTTGATGTCACTGCTGTATCTTGGTTCAAATCTTATTTAAGTGATAGGTATCAACAAGGCCATGAGGATAACCCATGGGGAACCTCAGTGCTCAATCCTTGGTCCTTTGATGTTTTTAGTATTTATCAATGATTTACCGTTGATAACTGCTTGTAGGACCGACATGTACGCAGACGACTCTACACTGTCTGCTTCTGGAAAAACAGTTGATCTTGTCAGAGCGAAGTTAGAACATGATTTAAAGAAAGTGGAAGACAATAAAACGATTGTTAACGCAGATAAGACAAAATGTATGGTTTTAACAACTAAACAGAGGCGCTGTAAGTTAAGTGAAAATGAACTTAATTTGAATTTTAAAAGTGAGAAATACAACGGGTAGAGACTGAAAAAACATTTAGGAGTAGTATTAGACCACCACTTGTCTTATTCAGATCATATAAATTTCATTCTGAAGAGGTTAAGTTGTGGATTATGGCTACTCCGTCGTATCTAACAGTATCTGCCAGTATGTGGACGGTTGAAATATTTTAACTGATGTGTATTTCCGCATGTTGTATACTGCTGTACAGTGTGGGCAGGCTCTATTGACAATATAATGAATTACAAAAACGTGCACCACGCCTAATTTTAGATGTTTCATTTGAAACTCCTTCGAAAGAAATGTTTTCTGTGTTGACATGGATGCCTATAAAATTGTATATAAATTATAGAAAGTCTGTAGTGACCTTTAAATGTGTACACGGACTTGCTCTCGAATATTTATGTTCTTGTTTTAAACATGTAAACAGTGTCCACTCCAGAGCTACATGTCGGGCTGAACAGAATATGTTGTACATTCCTAAGCACAGGACAACCTTCTAGTCTAGTCACTTTATTTTATCAAGTTGTAAGACTTGGAATGCACTTCCAAATAATGTAAGGTCATCACCATCTTTTAACACTTTTAAGTATAGAGCAATAAAGCACTACTGTGATTCATACTTTTAGATAAAGAAAATAGTTTTGATGTATGCTGTATTAGCGTATACCCTGGCACTTTTTATACTTTCCTATATTAGCATGCAAGTATGTAAGGCTCCGGCCATTTAACTATTATCAGACCTTTAAAACATGAGATTTATGCTTTCTGTGATATTTGATGTATTGTACTATATAATTGCATGTAAGCTCATAACTTATGTTTTAGATGTCATTTGTGTTTGATTTATATTACTATGTGTTAAGAAGTGCTATGTAAAACAAACCATTTTACTAATATATAAGGACCCTGAAGGAGATTAGCCTTTGACTAAATCAGGTTTTTAATCCTCAATAAATAATGTTTATTATTATTATTATTACTATTATTCATAATTACATTTTGTCTATGATGACACTATCCTAGTTTGGTTCAAAACGTTAAAACGATATGGCTTCCATAACAAAGCATATGCAAGGGGGTGTTTTGAGAAGGGGAAATGTTTAAATATCTCATTTTGTTTTGACAGGTTTAAAGTTGACATCAAAATCTATTCTGCCGTATATTTGCAATGGAAGGAAATCGGAAATGCATTTACGTAAGGTTTATTAATTAAGATTAACAACAAGGTTAAAGGAGCAAGGGTTGGTGTTATTGCTCAGTTGAATTTTCTTGCGAATAGATCTTTTCGAGTATAATCGTGAAGATAAGTATATGTGACATTTTCTGATATCCGGTATATATATAACAGATGATTCAAACTTATTTACACAAAGAAAGTAGGAGACATCAGTTAATATTTCATCTTAATGCACAGTCTGAGCAAACGTGACCGATCACTGGAACGAGATCTGAAAAAGATATTGACAAGATATTCAAATGACTAATACAGCATCGTTAAATCTGTGTCTCAAACGTTAAGGCGTAGATACGGATTGAAGAATACTTTTCTATAGTATCTTCATAAAACGAGAATATCGCTAGTCTGGGAAATATGCGAAATGGTTATCCCTGGATATAATATTATAAATCTATGTAACTGAACTTGACTGGGTCGATTGCCGTCGACAAAATAGCTCAATTGGTTAGAGCGTCCGTCTGGAGTTCGGAGGGTCCCGGATCCGAATCCCAGTCAGGCCTTTGACTTTTGTCCTTCCTTTTACATCTGGCGCCGAACTTAGTGAACCTACGAGAGGTGGTAAAGGGTCTCATTTGTCTTTGGGCTCGACGAATTTGATTAAGGAGGGAGGAATCTAGCGAAACTTGGCTGGGTCGATCGGTGGCAACTATGTAGCGCAGTTGGTTAGAACGTCCGTCTAGAGTTCAGAGGGTCCCAGGTTCGAATCCCGGTCTGAAAGTGCATTTTCCCGCCCTATTACATAAGTATTAAAAACTTTAATATTTAGATTAGTATATGACTGGTGCTTATTCCGAGCCCTGATTTGTAGGAGCGGCGTCATGTGATGAGTCTGTTAATCTATTATATACCTCTTTTTATGAATAGAACAATTTAGCAGACCTCGACCTATAAATAGAAAAGTGTTACAGACCGCTACTAAAGATAGGCCTCAGTCAGTCTGTAAATCTGTTACAAATCGCACTACTGAATTCAACTAGAAGTATATTATCTCATCAAATGCTTAACTTTGTGATGCTGTTGATGATGTCGATTATGCAAATGATATTTACTTGAAATTAAAAACCACATGAATTGAATCTGAAATTGTGTAAATCCATGTTATATTGTATTTGAAGTCCTTCACTCTGTGATTTCCAAATGGTCCATGCTACCCTTGTGTTAATGACTTGAAAACTGATTAATCTCAAAATGGTCCATGCTATCCGTGTGTGTATGACATGAAAAATGAATTATGTGATATAATAAAACAATTGTGGACTTCAGGTGAGGTCTATCCCTGATCTGGTCTAAAAAATATCACCTCGGCCTTCGCCCTCATCCTTCATCTCACCTGAAGTCCATAATTGTATAATAGAAACAAGTATGACAGCCTCAATATGATAGAAAAGACAAATCCCATCAAAAAAGGAAACACTAAAACACTGAAATTGGGATGAGCTGGCGAAATTCTGATTCATTTAATACCGTCCTCTTTACACATTACAGATACACATACACACTTAAATATCACACGTTGAATGGAAACAAAATAACAAGAGGCCTAGAGGGCCGGTATTGCTCACATGGATATTAAAGCAATTATGGCAAAAGATTCTCAATACAAGTAGTATGGCAGGTAAGATCTTAGCTTTGAGATAGGGTTATTCCCCTGGGCTAATCCTACCAGCATATTTGTATCCAAATCTTCATTGTCAGCAATTGTTTACATTATAATAGGGTTGGGATTTCAATGATTTCCATTTTAGGGTCAGTTCTAAAACCATGACCTTATTCGTGTTTTTATACCCAGCAATTGTATATATGGATAAAGGGCGGGGATCTCGACACTTTCAGAGTTATGACTAAGAACATTATACCCAGGGGTGTGACCAAACCCCAGGTTCAATTCTTATATTATTGTTGTATCTGTTGCTTATTTTCCTGGCAGTTGTATTTATGGTTATGGGGTCAGGATTCGACAGTTTCAAAGTTATGACCAAGTGACTTAGTCTACATGGTGGGGCCAGACCCCAGAGCCATTCTGCTAGAAAATGAGTATTAGTAACTTTTTACTCACATCAGCAATTGCAAATTTGGTTATAGGGCGGGGATCATAATAATTTCCAAGGTAACAAAGTTTTTGACCCTGCCCGCAACACTTTTGGGGTTAGCCCTTGCATTTGTACAATTTGGTATCCTCGCAACCTACAAATGCGTTCAATCAACTGGTACCTGTAAAACTGGAAGTTCCAACAATTGATAATGCATCCAACTAACGGACGGACGACTGACGCCACGGTTTGGCATAAGCTTACCTTAGTCGTTCTGAACAGTTGAGCTAACAATATAAAAAGGAGAGAATTCAATAACGTAAAGGCAACTGAGATAATAATGCATTTAATTGTTCTAAATGCAATTGAACAATTCGGCAATTCTCTTCAAGGCCTCTGTCATATAATATTTCTCAAAAACTTAAAAAAAAAACCTGACAGACAAACCCAGTTGTTTGGTTTTCGTTTAATTATTTTGTTGTCTCAACAGTTTTGTCGTTATTTTCTTGTGTCAGAGTTAACCCACTTCCCCGGGACGACTCAAAACAGGAGGCCAAATGTTCATGAATGTCGGCGTGGGAATTAATAACGCTCCAATGCAAGAAAACTAATTATGTTGTGAAGGCTTGTAAATATAGCCACAGTTTACATACATGTACATAAATACTGTGAAATAAGATAGTTTGATTGGTCCGAATTTCAAGGTCCCCCTCCCCCAAGAAAGAAATAACCCCAACCATTTCGTGCATAGATAATGAATTCAGGGTACTGAATCATACGTAAAATAGCTGTAATTCAAACCTGTCATTATTTCGTTGACCTTTGATATTGTGGACGAAGAGTAACCATGAAATCAACGAATTTAAAATTCCTACGAAAATCATTGTGTTCACAGTACTATGTTAAATGTCGTCTATGACACAAGTGTCTCGCATTTAAGAATAAAAACAGAAGCAGGCTGTCCTGCTGCCAAACTCATCTAATAAAGATACTATAGAACACTATAGTTAAAGCTTCGTTAAGTTCATCATCACGGATAATACATCACATGTCATTATACAAGCACATGAACTTGAAAGTACTTCATGTACGTGAATGAATACAAAGTCACAATAGGTCATACATGCATAGTACAGTAGATGATACATGGGATCCAGCTCTTTATCTTACGATCAAGCGTGACTTTATATCTCTTTGGTGAACTGCAGATACTGGTATCAGCTGTTTCCAACTCAAGCCGCGGTCACATCTTACGGTCATGGACGTAGTCGACCGTAATGGGGAATGACCGTAGTTGACTTTTGATTTTGAATTGAGTGTTGTTGTTACTTGAATATACCCAACCATATTGCAAGAACATACGAAGAATTGCTTGGAAATATCTTAACCTACTCAATAATGTAAAAGTATATATGTTATGGGGTTAAATTGTTTTTTTTTTTTATGGGGACAAATTCGTTTGGATTATATTTCGTGGAGTCCATATTTTAAAACCATGTATTTTTTCTGGTAAGTAAGGGGTTTAAGTTGACAGGTGACAAACTGACACAGTGCAGGTAAATACAGTAAAGGAAAGATTTGGCGAAATTTACTCACTCAATGGGTATCGGTCAAATCCATCACGGTCTATAGAGTTAACGGTAAACACAGAGAACTGATCAAACAAACATTCGTTGAGTGTTACGCGGCACAGGCATCTTTGCAAATACAAGCCGTAGTAGACATCGAGAAAGTGTCGGTTGATTCGAAAACCCGTGTTGTCTTATAACAAGCCCATGCTAAATTGCTTCTGTATGCAATGAATGTGGACTGGTGCATGGCAAACAGTACATTGTTGATGGCTGCCGACTGGCCCGGATTACCGAGCCTGTAATAGTGACATGTGATGACGTTACCTGCGTAACAGTAACTGTGTAACAAATATTTAAGTGTTAACCTCTGTGCCTGTGACGGTAATTACACCGTTAATCATGACGTATGTCTAAATGTAAACATCATGAATTTGTAATAAACTAGTCGTTTATTTAATATTTTCGTTTAGTTTATATTTTGTGTGTTTATTTCGTTGGGATTATATTTCGGGGTTTATATAAAGGAAAATGTTATGCTTTTACAGTATATATCAACTTATAATGACAAATAGTAAAGCATTTTCTTAAATAAAGTTTTAATTGATTCATTTTTCAATAATTGCAACTAACAATAAATTTTACGATTGAACATGCAACGCATACATTTACAAAAGTTTGCCCAAACTAAATAATTACGCTCGCTTGTGGAAGTATTCTCATTGGACCCTTTAAACTGATCGCGTTCTAAACAATTTCGCGTTGGAAACAGTTCTGAATATATAAATTCAATGTATCTATAATCTAAAAGTAAATATTCGCGTGTGGATTTTTTCACTCAATGCGTATAAAGGGAACATTTCCACGCCGCGTAAAATTTCCACTTTTCACTTTTACTGTAGTCCTGATCTGAAGTCGGACCCACGATTACCAACACACTGGTGTAATACTCTACACGCCAAACAGACGGTGTGTAAAAGTGTTGGTAAAGATTTGTTTTTAAATTATAACCTAAAACGACTAAACGTGAACCCGAGACGGTAATTCTTGGAAACTGCAACAAGGAACTTAAATTTTACATCATAATTCGCATTTGTTTTGGTCTTTCATATTGTCGGAAACCATTTTGTCAATGGACGGTAGTTCATTATTTGGAGCTGTATTTCCTTTTTCCGTATCTTTTTTTATAAGGTCCTGCATATGCTTTCCTTTTGTTTCCAGAACTAGCAAGATGCACAATGCGGAAGTGATCATTACACCTCCAAATAGGAAGTACATCAGTCCTGGTGTGTACGTGTTCTGAAATTATATATCAAATAAACAAATTTATGCAACGACATCCAGTATAGCATCAATGTGTAGCAACAAACAGTTAAACATTGTTTTTATTGATATGCATTTGCTTCGAAATTACAGCGTTTCTTGTGGAAAGAGCATCGTTCACATCTGCAGTATATGATAAAATATGGTGTTTTTGGGCAGTTTCCAGGCAGAAAAGAAAGCCTCTGCATGTCACAAACAAAAATTCCTTTCTACGAATGAATACTGGCATGGCAATGCTTAAGCATGTCAAGTATTTATCTGTTTTTTGCATGCAGAGGCTTTTGAAAAATTGAAGAATGTTTAGTTAATTTCCTTCGAAATGGCAAATTTTCAACCAAATAGCGCACAACAGACGTTATTCGCTCATTTTATTATGAAAATGCGGGTTTATGTATCTCTTTATAATGCCCTTTCTCCTAAGCCAGTTGTCGAATGCACTTGAAATTTCATATTTACGTATTTCATTTATTCCAGATTACGAATATAAAACTAATTCTAAATCACCGATGAGGCCGATCATGACCCTTAACGCCCCTAGTCCTTTAGCATTGTCTGATAATGTTCTTTAATACACACATATGTCCCTAGACAACGGTATGGCTTTCTTATTATGTGTTAAAGGTTTTTTTCTAACGCCTTTTTATATCTACTCATATGCAGGTCCATTCAATAATCCTTCTGATTTAGTTTATTTTTACTGTCCTTGCAATGAAACTGCTTTCGTTTTCTGATAATCAAACAGACTTTCATTACAAACAATATTCCTTGATGAAAAAGGTTGTTTAAAAACTTTTTAATGGAATATATTCCTGGATTGTATATATTATTTATGTAATGAAAAAACAATTCTGAATAATAGGTAATGTCTAATCTTTTTATGGAAAATGTGAAAATGGGAACAGTGATTAGGAAAGAAATTTATCTTACCAGATAAACAATCTTTGGTGCAATCATTGCTCCCACACGTGAAATAGAATTATGAAGTCCAAATCCGATGTTCCTAAAACAAAAGAAAACTGTAGCCTATCAAAATCAATATTAAGAAGATATGCAGTGCCTTCCCGTTCATTCATGTGGTATCTTATTACATGTTTCGTAAACATGAAAATGTCAGAAACTCAGGGGTTGATTCGGCACTTATTCCTCAGCTGTATTTGTATAAAGCAGCATGTATTAAGTTTTTAAATCATAACACAATTTATTATCAAATTACAAAAAGCATATGAAGTAAAATGTTTAAATATTAGATAAACTTTATCTTCATCACATCATTTTCGTTTCTATCAATTACCGGATATTGTTTGAAAAAAATGTATTGTACGGAGAAAACTTAAAATAGGCTTTAAGTCGTGATTTTCAATAAAATTTGTTGAAATTGAAAAACATTAAAACAACATTAAAATAACTGTAGTGGGGAGTTTTATAAGTGGTTTCTTAACACATGTCTCTTAATACATGTGATCTCTGTAGTAGGTTTTTCTGTAAATATCAAAAGAACGGACATGCAAGCGAAGCATAAATAATATTGAATAGAAGAAAAAAAAGTTTTTGTTTATCACATTGAATGGTTCCATTTCATAGTTACAGGTTTTGACAGTGGTAAAGAGATCCTTATCTTGCCTATAAATGGCCGTGAAGAATAAAAATTGTGATGGAACTACTAACCTTACAACAGTGGGGTAGGTTTCTGTAGTCAGTAACATAAGGGAGGCCCAACCTGATGCAACACATAGCTTAGCCGCCAACGCAAATCCATTGATCAGTTGGTCTTTTATATCCAGGTCTGCAAACAAAAACAGCGGTTATATGATTAGATAGATGACACAAGGCAATGAGGTTCTGTCGAACTCAGAGGAAATATCATATGAATTTTAAACGAAAGAGATATCCTTTTCATATCATTGCCAAGAATGTTTTCGATTTTTTTTATCTGATCTCCAGGTCTGTGACGTCAACACTTTCCAATGTGACATCATCTCACTGACTTGACGCAATGTCTACTATGTCACTTGTTTTCAATGTGACATCACAATGACCAGACTTCGTGTTAAATGTTGTTATAAATAATGTGTAGTTACCACTAATCTCTGCAGCTGCCACAACCAAACCGGACAGTCCTCCTAGTAGTAATAACCCCGATGTCGTTCTTTTGCGACCAAACCTGTGTAAATAAATAGACTCATCTAACGACAATCCCAGGCAACTCCCTTTTACGACCGAACTTGCGAACGTAATTAACTCGTCTAAAGATAATAAATTACTTATCTTAATGATCCCTGTCCACTGCACTCCATTTTTCGTATACAAAGTAACATCTTCCTAAGTTCGTTATTAGATACAACTGCACATGTAGCTCAGTCGGGCCAAGACAGTTCAGTTGATCAGCTAGCTCAGTCATTAGAACGACAAGATACAAATCTATATTCCAGTGTTCGAACCATGGTCTATCCCCGCTGAATATTTTTCATCTTTATTTAAAAGCCCCGAAGAGTATAATTTTCCTTTCAGAAAAGGTTTATCAACGCTTTTATCATACCAAATAAACAGTTTCCAATGAGTAGTTACAGATCCTGACAGTGGTACAGGGATTCTTAAGTCAACTCGGGAGAAATTTTTTGAAGATCAAATAAGCCAATATAATAAAGCTCATTTAAAGATTATCCAAGGAAAGCTTTTTTTTATTGACCAGACTAGGGTAGGAGGCACGAAACTTACCTAAAAATATCCAAATGTATTCTTTTGACGATTAACATACTTTCCTAATAACTCGTCTTGAGACAAATACAAGGTAATCTGAATCCACTCTACACCAAAATAGTAGATACCATACCATGCATAGCTGGTATCATTAATTAAGGTCCATTGCAATAATTATTTTGAACTTTTCAAGCATGTAATAATTTACGTCCATATCTAAAAATTAATTTTCATTTTGAAAATGCAAGATTTGTTAGTGTAGAACTACCTTCCTACGCAGAAAGACATTGTCCCCAAAATTATGGAATTTCTCACTCCTGTGGACAAGCTTGTAACGCAGGTCGCAGTTTAAATTGACAGAATGAACATGATTATCATGGGTTTATAGGTAGGTATGAACATACGAAACCAATCATGTAGACATTGTATCTATTGAATGTAGAAGATATATTACTTGTTTGTTAAAAAGTAATTTGACATCTGAGCCGGAACTTCTACTGCACTGAGCAGGAACATATTCAGGTATAAATTGCCGGACAGACTTTGTACTCCAAACGATATGGCGTAGTAACCATACCCACACGAGAACCTAGGTAAAGGAAATTGCCGAAATTAATTCAGATGTTTATTTCCAATATAAATGCCCATAAATATAATTACTAATTTCATACCTTTTTCATAAGAAATCAATAAAAGTCAATAAATAATTTATTTTTTCTCTAAAAGCGTATTTTTTGTTATGTATCATTTATGTATTATTTTTTCAACAAGACATGTTCTTTAACTATTTGATTACAGAGACATTTTTATGATGAGTGACAAAATAAATCAATTAAAAATATATAACTGATGCACATTGTCATACGCACCATCCAACGCCCAATAGAAGTGAATGTTTTAATAAGGTGCGGTCCATCACCAAATCTTTTATCGTGTATTTCTTTTCATCAGCATTCATGTCTTCCTCTGCCAGAAAGCGCAGCCGCTTTAGATCAGGAACAGGGCGGCCATTAAAACGCGCCATTCGCCGAATACAGTCCTCGGCCTCGTCTATACGGTTATGGGATACGAGATATCGGAAACTCTCTGGAATTACCCTACAACAATACAAACATTATTGTTTAGAATATAACACATGGAAATGTTTGATTTTCCATGTCAGTATAAGCGAGAATCAAGAAATAGCATCAGATAGAAAATGAATTAATATTTTCTTCAACTGTCAATAAATATGAATTGTGTGTTTTTATACTCAACGTAATCAATAATCAAAATTTTTTAAGAAAATTTAAAACAACGACCATACATTTCCAGGAAAACAAACTGCATAAAGTCAACAAATATCACTTATGCACATTGTAAGGATATACGATACTAAATGATTTATTACACTCCTTTTATTTATATTTTACATGGTATATGAATCCATTACCTTGTCTTAATTTCTTTTCATACCCCCCCCCCCCCGAAAAAACCCACCCAACACCCCCGCATAATTTTCTATAGCACTGATTATTTTTTACAAAAAGGGATAAACGTTCAGTAAATATAGAAATAACTCCACACATAACCCCTATATGATAATATTCATATATGCCGTCATTAAAATAATAATATCAATTCGTCCCAATGGTGAAAAACTGTTTTAACGTAAATTTTCTTTTAACATTACAAACCTCAATACATTGATAGTACGCCAAACCCTGATTTGCTCTGATTACAGGTAGTGAGAAATTTAAAGCCACAGTATTGGGCAAATTGTCAATGAGAAATGTTATAATACAAACCACCAGGTAAGCAGCCATGGTGCTGTAAGAATAGCTGTAGCGAAATGGAGGTACTTCCAGTCATGAAGCCACATTGAAACAAATCCAAATACGCATGCGCAGAGAGCCCACGACGGGATTGCTACAACCATCGGACGAAACTTGGCGGGAGTAAATTCAATCAGGAAATTGTAAAACACTGTCAAATAGCAGCCTATACCGAATCCAAGAAAGAAACGGAGGATGGCGAACATTTCCCAGGAAACAGAAAACCCCTCACAAACGTTTAAAATTATCATTATCACTAGAGATAAAAAGAAGGTTGGTTTTCGGCCAATGATATCAGCCATATGACCAGCGGTCACCCCACTGATCAGCAGTCCGGCCATCTGTATCGTGATGATGGTCGAGGTAATTGAGTCTTTGTCGCATACCAATGTCCACTGCAGGGAATAAAAAAGAATAACGGGATACTTATTAAAACTAAAGAAAATAATTTTCATATATCAGTATCTAAAGTACTATTTCGCTTGTGTGATTAAGGAATAAATAGTCAATATTCATTTCATAAACCAAAGCGTATGTAATGCTATCCTTTAAACTTCACTGGGAAATATGAACAAACTGGTATTGGTACTACTGCATTCGTACAAAAACATCTATGTATGTCTTCTAAATATAAGCGTACAATGTTAACAACGATGATGTGAAGGAAAGTGACTGTTAAAGAAGATCTATCAATAGAGAATGATTCAATCTTAATAACGATGTTTAGATATTTCCTGGAATGATTCTGCTATGACAGCAGTTACCCAGCTGTGGAGCTTTACTATTACATGTATATCTGAATGTTGATTTCGGGAGGAGAGTAGTGAAGGTAAAACAAAACGATAGTCTCTGTGTATTATGTGAAGATTAAAGCAGAACTATTTTTCTCCTTATTTAATATTCCATATATACAATGAGCAACATAACGTTACAAATAGTATAGATATTTCATTATAAGCTTATATCATTAAGTATTTAACACTTATAACTGTACGTACATTATCTTTGCCTTTTTTTCAACTAGATATACTAAATTAAATATTTATAGAATGAGAGAAAAGGGACTTAGTATACGTATACATAATTTACATAGTATGTGGCAGAAGGAGAGCCCTCTTGAATGAGGACACTTAATTGTAAGGAAGCTGGCCCCTGGGCTCCCCAACCCCGCTAACCTTCTAACATATTTGATGGTGGAATACAACTTATATCTATTACTTCAGAAGTAAGCAATGTCTGCGTACATGACATATTTCAAGCCACAACTAAAACAATATATGTCTACCTATATTACAGGTACACCTCTTCAAGTAAATTACATTATTTTACGTAGTTTTCATACTGTTTGTTGTATAATGCTTAATAATTCGCATGAAAACGTATACTCACCTCATTCACCACAGTATTCATGTTGTCTTCGAAACGAAATTCCATACATTTGTCTGCAGTAGCATTTGCTGGCGGTTGACATTGCTGAAAAGAACTGTTCAAGAAGTCTGCGTCGTTCAACGAAGTCCTGAATACACTTGATATATTCGCAAAAGTCCTGTTTGAGGTCTCATACATGCAATACCAATCGGGAACTGCTCCAGCAAATGTCATCATCAACATGCTCCACGTTGGGCTCAACTTGCTTATCATAACGACGGAAAAAAGCATGAATTGGAATTTTGAAAATCCACCGCATTCGTCGATGAGACCTTCCAGATAAGCACTTGTTGATGACATTGTTTCCTACGAGAAAGAAATAATAAGAGATTAATCGAGTTAAGTCAAAGTTCCAAAGACGCATGTTGTTATGTTATGCATGTGTTACGGTCGCCATCATGTTCTTGCAGATTACATTGGAATATGCTATTTTTGTGTGAAACTACATGAGGTCTCGAGATGACCTTTTACATGGCGGGTGTTGTCGACGAAGCAGAAGACGGCTTACCCTTCCGGAACACATGATCTTATTATCATTGTACATTTTCAAGGGTCTCCATGTAAAAATTTCCCTTGATTATATTTTGACAAAGTTTGGTCGATTTTGAACTGATTTGTGGTTTTGTTTTAAGTTTTACAATATCATTTAAAAAAAAAAATATTAGTATATGTTAAATGTGTCTACTATAAATGCATTTAAATGACTATATATCATATATATCAATATGCAGAAATCGACATACTACCTTCTGAGTACTACCATATGATACAGAGCACCTATGTACAAATAAAGAAAGTGGGCAATACTCAAAATGCCCAACTCTTCTAGTTTCATAAGTGAAATTCTATGTTACGTAACACTAGCAAATTCTATGTTAAGTAACACTAACACTGACCTCTGAACGGTCACGCCTATATCTGAAATTGACCTAGGTAAATGTATGTCCAAGCAAACAAGCATGTGGAATTCCATCACTAAAGTGATCACAAGAAGGAGGACGGTGATATTCTATTTTTACTTACAATGACCTTGACCTTTGACCGATCATGCTCGTATTTGAACTAAACGTATAATGTACCTGTAAAGTTTCATAACCGCTAGTGTGCCGACACTAGCGTTGCAAAGAGGGGTTTATGATAAAAACACTAAAATAAATTTCGTTATATATATTGTTTCATGAACTTACAAGATAAAATCGTTACAAACGTGTAAGCAAATGGTATTTCCACAATTATAATTTCTCACAATATTCGTGAATTTGAAGTCCAGCGTGAAAAAAAAGTATTTAAAAAAAATATTAAGCACTTTTAAAAGCATTAAAGTGGGCGGAACAGACCAAACGCTTCGAATGATAGTGATAAGTGCACATAGTAAATAGTTACAATGTACGTCAATGTTAAGTAACAGAGCACGATATCACTTCTAAACATCTAAACAAAAAGTAATATATCTAAAGGCAACAGGAATAAGCACATTTTTTTCCCCAGGCACAAGCATTATATATAATGTATCTCAAATAGCACCTTTTTGATTAGTCGACTCATGACGGCAACTAAGCAAGTGCACATTGTCAAAATGATTACATAAAATAACTGCCATAAACGTATAAAATCTGTTTTTGTCTTTTAAAAGTGATTATAAGGAATGACCAATAACCGTCTTTGCTGACGTAAAGTAATAAGAAAAACTTAGATTACATTTCCGGCATTAACAGCTACCGGATTAAAGCTCAACAAAATGATCGCAGTAGTTATTTTTTCACATAACCATTCCTTATATAAACCTGTACGTACTGTTCTATGTGGCCTCCACTGACATAAATTAGTGATAAAATCCTAAAAGCAGTCTTTTTATGTATACTTATATTATAATGGGAAAAGAATATTTAATACATCAATGAAATTCATCATTTGTTTTGATTGAAAATATTGGTTTAAACCTATCAAATTGTCGTATTTATACCATATAACATTAACAAATAATTTAAATGTGAAAGTATTTATAATTTGTACTTACGCAGATGTTCCAAAGTAACAGCTTCTTTTCACTTGTTTATGAAAATTGCAGCTGCGCCTGTTGATCTTTGACGTTTACGCACATGTACCACCCAAATACCTCTATATAATCTGTGTACGATCTGGACGTAAGCTGGCAGTATTAGAGATGATGGCATCTGACCGATAGATATCTGATTTGTATACCCATGCACGACCTTTTAACCAAATCATGAGACGGGTTACAAAACTATTTGTTTTACTAACAGTATGTGTTCCTGATTAAATTTGCACAGCATGTTTATTATATTTGTGAACCACATCGGTTGAATACCGAATAAAATACCTCCTTACTAAGGACATTTCCTATGGTTAAGTAACTATGATTTTAAATAGTAATGACTAGATACTTAAGGGCATACCCTCCATTTACATGTATACAAAATTAAACTAATTTGGCCAAAGATGCTCTAGAACAAGTTTGGTTAAAATCCCTTCGTCAGTACAAAAGGAGAAGGATCTTTAATGTTTTTCACTATTTCCCCTAATGGTCCCACCCATCTGCAACAAAGAAGGGGGCCTACACACCTTAGTTGATACAAAATTGATTCGTTTGTCAATTAGCATGCTTCAGACTGCATATGGTTAAAATCTCTTCACTTATATAGTACGAGAAAAATGTTCCTCTATTTCCCCTATTTTGTCCCGCCCCTCTGCCCCCAGTGGGCCACATACTCCGTTTATACGAATTTGAGGCCCCTTTGTCCAAAGATGCTTTAGAACAAATTTGTTCAAAATCCTTTTATTGGTCGAGAAGATTTTTGAAGATTTACCTATTTTCCCCCTATTTGACCCCGACCCCAGGGGGGATCCTACCCTCCGTTTATACAAAACTAAGAACTCTTTAGTCAATGATGCTCCAGACCAAATTTGGTCAAAATCCTCTTAGTCGTTAAAGACAAGTAGCATTTTAAAGGAAAATGTTGGCGGACGACGGACGCTGCGCCATGGCATATGCTTACTTTGGGCCAGGTGAGCTAAAAATAACACCATGTCAAGACCTCAATCTTACAATAAAATATATAAAACACACGTTATATAAATTACAATAAAGTTTTATTGACGTTACATCGATAACAAAATCCCATTAAACAATAGATAAAAAGCAGTATCACAGATTTCTAAGAAAATCGATTAAACAATAAATAAACACAACTTCAAAAGGGCAAATCACTACAAGGTAAAATAACAATGGAATGCGTATGGATGGGTAAAACAATCACAAAAATACCCAGTGGTTCAAAGCTTGATTAAATTAAAACCAATTTAACGCAAAAATAGATTTGTTCTAGAATATATTATGGAATCATGTACTTCTGCAGGCGAAACAAAAGAGAATTTCAATGTTTAGGTATTCAAAAATGATAGTCAAAGACAAAAACGATATGCATATTAACGATTTTTCAGAAAATTGTCAAAATTGCATTTAGAAAAAATTGTGTTTACGACTTAAGGCTAAATAGACTCTGAACGGCCATGCTCGAACAAACAGTAAACATGCAGTTGACAAATAGTTGCTACTTAGACACTCGTAAAGACTATAGAATACACACAACGAAGCTGAACACGACTAAAATGACAACAACAAACAAAATTAGAGTGATTCATCACAGAGACTGATGCTCTCGATGGTTTTTTCGTTGTATGAGTTTTAAATTAATTCTAGACATATACTACACAGTGAAACATCAGACTGTCCTGTCCACGTAACCAAGATATTTAAGTCATTCACTCTGAAATTCCATAATGAACTATTTCAACCTTTGAATTGGAAGAGTTCAAATGTGTCTTCAGGGGTGAATGAGTTATCAAAGTGTTGTTAGGCTCAATTCAAGTCTATTACAAAACTGTTCGATTTTTTTTCTTCAATAACACTTAACAGGAGGAACCCACACATACATTCTTCAATGTTCTATATTTTTATCTCCGGTTTATACTCTTTGAAAAGAGTATTGTTTTCTCATTTTCTCATCCAGAAACAGTTGTATTGACGTCTTGAAACCAACATCACTTAGAACAAATCAGCCAATGTAAGTACATGTACATTAAAAAAACCCACATTTGTTTACTTGTCCACACCAAACCAAAACACCAGACCATCATATAACAGGTGTTAACAGCTTTAGAATAAAAGAAATCTTCTACTCCTAAAGAAAATTATAAAACAAAAAGTACTAATACTAATATAGGCTAACTATTCACCACAACAGGTAATTTACATAGAAAGGCCAGACACATGATGGCAGGACAATTTTTACGAGTTCCTCAAAGATACAAAGACGTTTGTAGTCTAAGTGTTAGGTGGTCTGTACGATGTGAATGCCCTTAGATAAATAAACACTTGTGCGTGTTGCTACGTGTGTCTCATTAGGTAAATTTATTCTAAAAGTAAACAAAAATACGTAATTTATCAGGGGACAGTGAACTTTATATCAGAGAGGGTCAGAGAGACATTCTGTAAATTGTGTTGACCATACATGTAACATTCCTCTCACACCAATGTTGTGGTGGCCTCTAGAATATGTTTGCTGTAGTGTGGAGGGTTAATCCACGTTAGAGATTTTACAATCGGACAGAAACATTCAGAAATTCCGTTCCAGCCATGGTGACGACCCTCTACTCACCCACCCGTCTCATGAAGTGAGAACGGCGTCCAGTCATAGTATAGTGACTGCAGACAATAACCGTGACGTTCTTAAGGCTGTATATACACTTTATACTTATAAATAATGTTAGCGTTGCTGCAATATACACTTTATGCTTATAAATAATGCTAGCGTTGCTGTATATACACTTTATACTTATAAATAATGCTAGCGTTGCTGTATATACATTTTATACTTATAAATAATGCTAGCGTTGCTGTATATACACTTTATACTTATAAATAATGTTAGCGTTGCTGTATATACATTTTATACTTATAAATAATGTTAGCATTGCTGTATATACACTTTATACCTATAAATAATGTTAGCGTTGCTGTTTATACCCTTTATACTTATAAATAATGCTAGCGTTGCTGTATACACTTTATACTTATAAATAATATTAGCGTTGCTGTTTATACACTTTATACTTATAAATAATGCTAGCGTTGCTGTATATACACTTTATACTTATAAATAATGCTAGCGTTGCTGTATATACACTTTATACTTATAAATAATGCTAGCGTTGCTGTATATACACTTTATACTTATAAATAATGTTAGCATTGCTGTATATACACTTTATACCTATAAATACTGTTAGCGTTGCTGTATATACATTTTATACTTATAAATTGTTCTGCAAAATGGTTTCTCATCATGAATATCTTACTTATTCAAATGCCAAATTTGCTTCCAAAACAAATTGAACGGAACAATAAAAAGGAAACATTAATGATATCAAATTCTAGTAAGGTTGACAGAGTAACCATCAAATAAAATAACACCAAAATGTTCAGACCCATTCTTAATTTAGACCATTGAATTTGTGAGTGGATATGAAATCCCAGCCAAGACATTGTTCTATCAACTACTGTTAAACAACATCTCTGCAATATGTAACCTTGAAGTTGTTTTGTTAAGACCACTAAGCCGTCTGTATCACTATAATATTTACCAGGTACCATGCATATAATAACAAATACTTTGACAGATCAAATGTAATTTTCTGAATGAGTTTTAACTTTTCAGTCAAGGCTGAAAAAGAAATTAGGGCAAACATTTCCATTTTTCGTTTTTACAGTTATAGAAACAACAATAAAATTTATATTCTTAAAAATTGTACTTTCCTCCCACCCATCTGTTTTTAGATTTCAGTTTTTGTTAATGTGTACTCTGACATTTCTATGAGAAAGAGGCCCACAGGGCCCCAACTGTCACCTGAGTTAAGGACAGCATCAGAAATAGCCAGAAGTTGGTTCACTGTTACGTCATTTAGCAATTGAATTAAAAAAAGTCACAAGTCTTAGCAAATTAACAGTATATTGGTATGAGCAATGAAGGTGCTGAGATTTTCGCTTGTTATAATGATGTCAACAATAAAAGAGGACATGGAAAATGAACATTTTAGTTGTCCAAAGAAAGAAAAATAGAAATCAGATTAAAGTAAGGACCTCATCAGCTAAGGCTTCTTTTAAGAAAAACGTTGATGAAAATCCACCTGTCCGTTTCAGAGGAAAAGTCTTTTGAACATTTTGCACTCTGACTTCTTATGGTCCTGTGCCTAAGTCCCCAGGGTGGTCAGTCCCTTCTGGAGCATATATTCTGATCCCAACCTCAGGCTGATGATAACAAACAAGTTTCATAAAAATTTGACAGTTCGGTTCTTAGAAAAAGTAGAAAATTTGAGTGTTTACATGCGACGGATGACACACCACAGATGGGTGCCTCAGGTGACCTAAATTTTTGTTTGTTTGTGTTTTATGTCCTATTAACATCTTTGGTCATTTAAGAAAAACCACCGACCTACGACCAGTACCTGGCGACTGCCCCACATAGGTCTCAAACTCTGAACCCAATGGTAGAGGGCTAGCAGTAGCAGAATGTCAGACGCCTTAACCACTTGGCCCCAGTGGCCCTAAACATTATATCAAATGCCATGTAAATACTTGCAAATATCTCAAAATTCTGTTTAAACAGAAATAGAACATTCACCATCACAAGTTACAATTTAAATATAAAATTTGAATAACAGTATATTTAACTATTTTAACAAGTGAGACCTTATAACAGTTACATGCTTATAAGTGTATTTAACAACATAACAAAACACAACATCAACAAACATTTCTTCATTAAAACCTAAATATAACAATGTATAACCTGTTAGCCTGTAACTTGTCCATTCTTTTTTTTTCAAAATGTTATCAGTCTTCGTTCCTAGACAAGTTCAAATTTCACTTATTTCAATAGTTTTCCTTGTTATCTGGCAAAATTGTGGATTTTTCTTCATTCTTTTTTCTTGAAAAATGCTGAATTCTCTTAATTTCCCATATAAATCCTTGTCATAAAGCATTAACTAGGAATATCAAGCAATTAAATTGTGCTTTTTGATAAGATTTTTTTTTTTTTTTCAAAGATTTTAGCATTTTTGTTAATAAAATTGGGAAGAAAAAATGCTTAAATCTTATTGATAAAGGGGACAAAAAAGTTTTTT
Organism: Mizuhopecten yessoensis; assembly: GCF_002113885.1. Classification (NCBI taxonomy): domain Eukaryota; kingdom Metazoa; phylum Mollusca; class Bivalvia; order Pectinida; family Pectinidae; genus Mizuhopecten; species Mizuhopecten yessoensis. The sequence continues at coordinate 169,517 of NW_018408863.1, read as the reverse complement.
TTGTGTTTACTCTTCTACTGTTTTATTTGAAAGGTAATCATTTAGTTGTTACATGTACCTATCAGACATTCCTCAATTCAACAAAAAAAGTATTATACAAGAAAACTACTAGACACTCACATCTTTAAGAATTTAACTACCTGTACATTTGTTAGTTCATACCTGTTGTAAACAAACCTGAAATCACATGAACGACTATAGCAACTTCTCTCAGCAACAATAAATAAAATAGTGTTGAAGCGTTCAACAGATTCTAAAGTATTTAGGTTTCAACAAAATTTCATTGGCAGGTAGGAGTGGCGTGGACGGACTGGTTAAGACATTTATATTTACTAATTTAATGCTGACAATACATGCAATTTTGGCATGATGCAAATACAGTATAAAATTGGACTCCCATCTACAATTAGTATTTTACATAATACAATAGTTACATTTCTCATAAGAGCTATTTCACAGGAAATATATCGCAATCTCATCCCTCAATTTAAGGATCCCTGTCCCACTGCAGACAAAACACTAGAGAGTTCCACTGCAGTTGTTCATGCCTACATGAAAAATTACCTCCCCTTGATTTCGTTTTAAATACTGAATTACATTAGTGGAACTGGTCGTAGGAACGAGTGCTGATCAAGAAATTCACATGGTTAAAGCAACCGTATTGAGATCAGAGGTCTAGGGTTCGAACCATCTGGCCCCCTTACATTTGTGGTACTTTCAGGACAATGTTGTTGATTTTTTTTAGTATTTTATTTTATCAGTCTTACATTGACGTTCTGCAAGGTTTGGATTTCATTTCAGAAATGACTGATAAAAGTTTTTATCTTACGGGTAAACAAGTTTCCAATTCACGGTTATAGTTTTTTGGCAATGGTACGGAGATCCTTAAGAAATTATTAGCTATTGTGAATGTATTTGATGGAATACATCTCAAGGATGAGCATATTTGTACAGTAACATGATTGTAATTGAAATTTGCAATTATTTAGAGAAAGAGCACTACGAATTTGCTGTCGCTAATATAAATAAATAAATGAAAAAAACGCATTTCAAAAACAATCTATATGTTGGGTGCAAATTTTGAAGAAAAAAAATTGCTGAATACCAACCACATCTAAAAAATCAAAGCTTTAGGGAATCAAAATTTGATTTCTTTTTATATTTATATATAGGTATTAATTCATATCTAAAATAATAAATATTTTTTTCATTTCCAAAATAAACTAGATGTAACTGGAAGGGGGTCTTCGTGAATACCCCAGCTTTGATTGATCAGAAATTGGTGGGAGTGATGGGCATGTGGATTGGAATAATCAAGTGAAGAGTTAATATGCTTCAAGTCTCACGTTACGTAGGTCAGAGGTCACGGTAGAGGTCACAGTGATCTACATATGGTATGCGACACACCGCCTTCCATGCATGTACCCACAAACCAAGATTCATAACCGTAGGTGAAATAGTACGGGAGATATGCTCCGGAAACCTTACTGACGACATTATGTAGGTCAGAGGTCACATTAGAGGTCACAGTGACCTACATATGGTACGTGACACACCACCTTCTATGCATGTACCCACAAACCAAGATTCATAACCATAGATGAAATAGTACGGGAGATATGCTCCGGAATCCTTTCAGACGGACGGATGGACGCACGGATGGACGGACGAAGCAAACACTATATACCCCCGACTTCGCCGAAGCTGGGGTATAATAAATATGCATTCAATTTTAGATACTTAATAAAAAATATATATAGAAGATAACTATCACATTCATAATTGAATTATTATAAAAACATAATTTGAAAAATATAGTTAATAATCTACCATCTAAATATATTTTCATGGTATTTTTACAGTTAGACTTGCCAACAGATTTCATTAGTCTGAACAAAAGAACAGTCAAATTTGTATTGAGAGGCTATCCTTGGGATATCCAAAAAGTGGTCTTTCAACAGACGTGGCCTTTTAATACAGGTTAAGTTCATGATGACATCACAACGATGGGAGCATATTTTAGCGGTCTTTTATCACAGGTGGTCTCTTTACAGAGGTAATATATATAGATATAGTCATATAAACATGTTTGACAGTATAATCTTTATTTATATAAGGTTTTATTTTTCATGGTTTAGCTTTGCACGATAAGTGCTATTTCTTATTAAACATAATTGTAATATGAAAAGCTGTAATTAAGAGTTAACTCCCTTCTCTGACCATGTTACTGCTCTGTTTCCTCTTTTGGAGTTGGTTTGTCGCTTTCTGGCTCTTTTGGTTTCTTTGTTGGCAGTTCCTGTAGTCTTTTGGACTTGCTTTTGTCGCCAGTGTGTAGACCTGTCAACCAAGTTTCGTTCATTATTACAATGCTATGTCGGTACAAAAACATATCAAACAGGTTTAATAGGATAGAAAAATGCAAGGGGCAACAATGACATTTTAATGATGCACCTCCAATGGCAAGGACCGAAGGACGAATGAAAGGACAAACAAACTTTGACGATGATGATAATGATAATGATGATAATGATGGTGATGATGAAGATGACGATGATGATGATAATGATGAATATGATGATGATGATGATGATAATGATGATGATAATGATGATGATGATAATGATGATGATGATGATAATAATGATGATAATGATGATGATGGTGATGATGATGATGATGATGATGATAATGATGATGATGATGATAATGATAATGATGATGATGATGATGATGATGATGATAATGATGATAATGATGATAATGATGATAATGATGATGATGATGATGATGATGATGATGATGATGATGATGATGATGATGAGGATGATGATGGATCTGTTGGTGTGTATGTTTGTGTTCATTGAATATGTGCTTATGTTGTGTTTATATTTGATGTAAAATCTCTAAAAAATAACAATTACAAAAACAGGTATCTTCCCATGAATACTTCACTATACACAACCTATATGTTAAATGTATCCCCTTGCCAATAAGGACACAGACACAGCAGTGCTTGTAAGGGTCATATCTGTGACACAAGTGCAGAATACCATAAACTTGTATTGTGATAATAGCAAGTTTCATATACCCAGAACTGATTTAAATCAAACTATGATAAAACTTTCTTCAGTTTGAGATTATTTTAAACAAAATTAGATTGCCATAGCCCAAATTAATGCTGTAAAAAGCCCTTAAACTTCAAAAAAAAAAAAAAATATTCTTTCAGCTCTTTTTCTCCTAAGAGATATGAAGCGTTAAATGTTTCCCATTCCCATTGAACAGTTCCATGTGCAATTAATTGGTATATATGAATGGCTTGTTACTAAAGTAACAAATTATTTTTATGATTTTTGTTGGGGGGAACAGTCAAAACTATTTGAGTCAATTGTTGAAGGGAAAGAACCAGAGAAATGTTGACACTGGTCGTTATTTTTTTTTACTCTTCTCAAACCAGTCACGAAACAACAAACCTTCTTTCTTGTAGAAGTCGACGTATGTCTTGGCGTGAAGGATAGATCCGACATGTCGGGTATAGTTGTGTAGATATCCTGAATCAAGACCCCTGTTTACGTGGTCCTGTTCAGAACTCGGCCGAAAGTGGTGTATCGTCTGAAGATGTTCCATATTATATTTGTCCTACAAAAGCAGAAAAAGAATCTCATGATTACAACAACATAAAACATAAAAACTTAGTTTATTAAACAACAATTATGAAACAATTTATTTCCACCTGTATTAATCACTCTTGTCGGCCTGCAATGTTAGTGTGTGGAGGCCAGAGGGTCTGACCATTAGACTCTCGGGCCTCCACATGCTAACTAAACTCTTAATGTGGGAGGAAACTTGAGTAGCTGGAGAAAAAACCCATGTGGTCAGGGGAGGTGACTCCATACCTTTTCATGTCTGATCAGGGAACTGAATCCAAACCATCTTGGTGAGAGGCGAGTGGGTTTTCCACTGCGATACCCAACATACATCATGAACTTATTCCTCTATATATTATACAGTGGAAGTTTGCTTAATATCTGTTGCTTAATGACACACTTTTTTGATATCATGTTTCCTTCAACCATTTTTTTTTTACTTTCTATATTTCTAAGAAGTTAATCTATTATATATGTAATTTGAGAAGTAGTCCTTTCCCTTATGGAAAAAACTTACAGGCGGCTGACTCTAAAGAATTATAAATGAATTATATGTGGTTTATATATCCTAATCTATTCAATCTAATGTTTCAATTTTTTCATCCTTGAAAAAAATTGAGTCTTGTTTCACTAAAAAGCATATTCTTCTTTTGTAAAACTGTCATTGCTTTGATATGTAATAATATTTACTAAATTAAAAATTAACAAATCATTTCTCCCATTGATTTGTTTTCCCCACATTGGTTTGTTAATTCGATAACTGCTCTGCATATAGAAAGTACTTGTGTCAGACCATGAACCCGAATATAAACATTCCACTTTGCGTGAATATTCAAAAATTCAGTATGTCTTTAGGTCGGTCAGGTAGCACAGATGATAGCGCACTTGCCTTTCACCAAGGCGACTGGGATTTGATTCCCCGATCGAACATGATAAAAGGTATGGGGTCACCAGTGCCCGACCACACAGGTTTTCTCCGGGTACTCTGGTTTCCTCCCACATTAACACCCCCACACACACTTACATCCGGGCCAACAAGAGTGATTGATATAAGTTGAAATAACTTCTTATATAATTGTTGTAAAATAAATAAAGTTTAAATGTCTCAAATAACAGATTCAATTGTCAAATCAGTTACAGAAATACATACATAGACCTCATTGGCATATTTGGTGATCCTGTCCGCTTCCCTGTACAGCGTTACTCTACGAGTGGTGTCCTCTAGATGGGGGTATATCATGTTCTCAAACTCCTCTGACACATCCGCCCCTCTAGGTTCACTCTTGCCCCCTTCAGAAGACTCTCGCTTTTTATGTTTGTCTTTTTCGGTCTTGTGGTCATATTCCACTGGCGTTTCACTGTAAACGAAAAGAAATAGTGTTCGTGTGGATGTGTCCATATCACACACTGTCTTGTAGACTTAGATTACCGTAAAAACCCATGTAATTTGCGCACTTTTTTTTCAGAAATTTAATACCCAAAGTAGGGGGTGCGTAAAATACACAGGTATAGAAAAATTCAAGTTTTTTTCAGGAAAAGATCGACGATTCTGAGAGATCGCCATCTTGGATTATGTCCCTTGGTACACGGAACTCTAAGACAAATGACGATCAACAAATTTATTTATGTCAAACATTAATAAAAGATACATAATGCAGGGGTTTGACAGCTATTTTGGGAAATTGACCCTGAGCAGGAAATGGGGAAAAATATCATCAGCATTTGGCGAAAATTGGGAAATATCATCAGTGTTCCCACATGTACGTACTAGTTTGGGATAATATTTTTATAAGTTTGAAAAAATAAAACCTGCAATGTGATTAACAAGACGTTTTCCTCTAGCTGTTTCTTACAGTAAAATGTATCGCAATAGATAAACACATTAATTTTCAGTACTTTTGTTTATTCAATTTCAAGTTTTTGTTATTTATGTATTCCTTAATACTTTGAATGTTGCACATATAACATCTGAAAACTTGTATAAACATCCAATTAGAAAAATAAAGACTGAAATTGGGAAAATGCAGGGTCATTTTTCAATTGGGAATGGGTCCCTGTTCTGGATCCTATAGGCAAAACCCCAGACATACTGATATTCTTCTACAAAGTATTTGTGCTGGTTAAGATGAGTTCTTGTATATATTACACATACATGCCTTTCTTGATATTAACCTTTAAATATGTATGTGTTTATAGTAAAAGTATAATGGTATGTTATTATGAAGCAAAGCTCATTGTGTTTTGATGTATTTCAGGTTCTCATCCTGATGGCTGGCTGTAAGCTAATCAGCTGTAAATATATAGACCTACGTTTCAATTCAAGGATTTCAGGGTTTTACCTTTCTGGATGTGTAAAACAAACAGTGAGCAGATGTCTCTGCATAGCTGTCAACCCTCCCTCATTAGGAGGGAGACTCCTTTTCATCTCATTTGAAACTCCCTCATTCAAATCCAAACTCACACAAACTCAAAATCTACATCCTGTGGTCAAATGATCTCCAAGCTACTGCAGGGTGTGTGTAATGATCATAACAGGTGTGTCTGAATCAAATGAACCCTTTTTGGAGTATATTGCAAAACTAAGGTTTTGGCCGGGGATGATACAAAATAGAAAAAAGGTTTCTGCAAAACTAAGGTTTTAGAGTAATTCAAAATGATAAAACAGGATGTTCGGATTTGCTTATTATAATTAAAATAGCATAAAATCCACTTACTGTTTCCCTTTCTTCTTCCTGTTTTTGTATCTAGGACTTTGTTTGTCAAATACGTCGTAGTTGATCACTTTGTACATCAGATCATACTTGTACTGCAGAAAGAAGATAATCATACATAATTAAAGTGACACTTCACAAGTAATGCTATTTCAGAAATATTCATGTTAACATTTTCACCAAAATGTGATTCAAACATTAGCCGCATATCATAAGAAGTGGTTGATCAGTGATTTTTTTTATTGGATATGCATGGTTATGCCAAATGCAACCTCTTATTTCCGAAGCACTGTGTCTTCGATGCAGTTTCCGCTGAAGCAGAACAAATTAGGCATGAACAACTCACTCGAGCAGTTCAAAACTTCGTGAAACCAATTTATACTCACAGTTCATAAAGTATATATATAAAACTAGAAAATGTCTGTAAGACATGAATGCCCCTGTAAGTCACCATGTGAAATTGGATTCAGTGTTTGATGTTCTATAAATAGTTACAACCTCTTTGATCACGGGACAGGAACGGGGCGGACATTGGCAACACTATATGCCCCTCCCCCCCCCATTTTATGGTAGGGGCATAAAAAAGGTACAGACAAAAAAATGTATCTTCACGGAAAATATCACAAAGAATATATGCTCATGTTCTCCTACCACATTGCTGACCATGCTTTCACAACAAGGATGCCTGAGTTGAAACAAAATACTTAATAGAACAAGAGGCCATGAGCCATGTAGTTCTCGGGGCATATAACTAGAGAGTGCTTGAAACTGCTTAATCCAGTTGTCAGGTTCCAATCCTGTCTTGGCAGGTCCGTTAACAAGAGACTGTTTGTCATTTCTGTTATATAATAAGACTCTAATCCAGGTAATAGCATTTCATTTCACATATTGATATGAATAACATTTTCGTTCCCCGATATTTCCATGATATTGCCCCAGGCTTACCATTGTAGGGCTTTCTTAAAAACCGGAAGTACAGTTTAAGAATTTGTTTACAAGGTTGCTGAAATAGCTAGGATGGCAGATATGGAAGTGAAGTATTTCTTGGTCAGAAGTTGATGGATAGTATGGATTTTCCTTTGCAACATCAGCTAGAAAATTGCTGTTTGAAGCTTAAGCCCTGAATGGATGTTTGTTTTTACTCAGGATGTATGGTTTGCACTGTCACTATAGTAAATAAAAAACTTACACGACACAAGCAGCCATATTTCTCTTAGAGGTCCTGTGTGGAGGGGTATTTCTCTTAGACTCACAGGTCCTGTGTGGAGGGGTATTTCTCTTAGACTCACAGGTCCTGTGTGGAGGGGTATTTCTCTTAGAGGTCCTGTGTGGAGGGGTATTTCTCTTAGAGGTCCTGTGTGGAGGGGTATTTCCCTTAGACTCACTGGTCCTGTATGGAGGGGTATCTCTCTTAGAGGTCCTGTGTGGAGGGGTATTTCTCTTAGACTCACAGGTCCTGTGTGGAGGGGTATCTCTCTTAGAGGTCCTGTGTGGAGGGGTATTTCTCTTAGAGGTCCTGTGTGGAGGGGTATTTCTCTTAGAGGTCCTGTGTGGAGGGGTAATTCCCTTAGACTTACTGGTCCTGTATGTATGGAGGGGTAACTCTCTTAGAGGTCCTGTGTGGAGGGGTATTTCCCTGAGACTCATTGGTCCTGTGTGGAAGGGTATTTCCCTTAAACTCACAGGTCCTGTGTGGAGGGGTATCTCTCTTAGAGGTCCTGTGTGGAGGGGTATTTCTCTTAGAGGCCCTCTGCGGGGGGTATTTCTCTTAGAGGCCCTGTGCGGAAGGGTATTTTTTCACAGCAATCTCTGCTTCACAATGACTTCAACTTGTGGTGCAGATGTGACTCAGCAGCATGCTTACATATTAGCATTCATGGCATACTTGCCCCCAACAAAAAGTCATTGATATCAATTCTAGCTTACCCTGACGGTGTGCTAACTTGCAGACCTGGTTCCCACTTCATGAAAAAAACATATAATCATGAATGTACCTGTTGTCATTATCTAAACAGGAACTACATGTTTAGCTGCTAATGCTGATAACCCACTCTCTCTCTCCTGCCCTTTGGCTGTGTGCTGTGGAGGCTGATATATCACTGTCAAGTTTTTAAATAAACTGCTGTATCCCGACCAAGCTTATCAGCTCACCCATTCAGTTTACAAAGTAAAGGTTACAATTTTAAGCTTGGTCAACTTAACCCATAGTAGATCTATATAATATATTAGTACCACCCGACATCTACTGCAAAAAAACTCAGTCCTTCAATCAATACAAATCAATCACAAATAATCAATGATTGTACAGCACATATTTATGTTTTCGGAGCTTAACAGTTAGCACCCCCACCAATCAAACTAGCAGACGACATATATGTTGTGACACATGTTGTGAATAGGCATTACTAAATATAGACTTTAAAACTTACTTTTTAAGAAAATCAAACAACAAACCTTCAATCAGGCATCACGATATACACCACAAATATATAGTTAGACCACAAATGCGATTACAAGCTAAACTTCGACACAATTTTAGATCCATGTCTATAGTCTCTGGGCTATAGCCCAGATAACTATATAAACAAAGGTTAAAAAGGTTTCAAATGGAATGAAATTATTCAAATTCAAGTCATCAGGATATTGTTCTGCTTGTTAACCCTTTCACCACTGTAGACCATAACGGATTCATCCATAGCAATGCATGGTAGAGTCTACTAAAGTTACATAGGGGTGAAAGAGTTAAACATAGCCTGTAATCCATTTTAGTATTAGCTATGAAATTAAGGGAAATTTCACTTTTCAGTTTGGACATGTTCTCTGCTTCACTTGGAAAGATGAAAACTCATTATTTATGTTTATGACCCAGAATTGTTCTGAGTTAAAAATGGATTTGTGGAAAGGAATATTTATTGGCAACTGTTGAACAAATTTGAACAAATGCAACTTGCAATTTTGTGAAAATCCAAACTTTGAAAAAATTTAGTGTCACCATCAAATCAAAAAAAAATCAGCCATGGGAAGTTAGAGATTACATGGTGCTAAGTGTCAAAAGTATCTTGCAGTGTTAAATCAGTCTGGCATTGTTGGAGTAATTTAATCTTTTGTTTTTGTTTTATTTATGTTTTACGTCCTTTAACAGCTATGGTCAATTAAGGACATGCCAGGTTTTGGTGGTGGAGGAAAGCCAGAAATACTGAGAAAAAAAACCCACCAACCTATAGCCAGTACCTGGCAACTGCCCCATGTAGGTCTCGAACCTGCAACCAAGTAGTGGAGGGCTAGTGTTAGCAGAATGTCAGACGCCTTCACCACTTGGCCACTGCGGCCTCCTTAGTTGGGAGTAATCACCGGTGTTGGACACACAAATAGTTATATGATATGTTTATACTATATAATACTGATAGTATATATATATATATTCACATCATATTACTATTAGTGTGTCCAGCACCTGTGGGAGTAATTAAAAGATGTCTTTTAAATTGTGTTTTCCTTTCATTGACACAACAATATGATCAAATGACTGATTTTAATAAATAAAAATAAATAAATATATATATAATTAATTACTGAATTATAACAATCATATAACTAATGAATATTATTTTCAAAAAGAAAACATAACAGTGTAGACAAGGATAAGGATATTTAATTCCTAAATCTGCTTCCCTTCATGCCACCTTCAACAGTTACCGTAAAAATAGCAAGGGCATTAAAAATAAGGGTGACAAGCAAATTCGAGGAATTTATATCCCCCGCTTGCAGGACGAATTGTAGGTTAACATGATTGAGGTTAGGTTTAAACATGTGAGTATCGTGCTGTTGAGACATTATGTATAGCTTGAAACTTGAAGGGAAAAAAAGCCCTATACCTGATTGATTATCCGTAAATATGCACAAATCGGTTGGCAAACTTAGCACGAGTCGAATGTGCATACAGAATTTGGTTGAAACAACTGAACAATATCTACACCAATTATCACACGAAAACTAAAGAGTGTCCGAGATGGGTGGAAATACAGAGGACCACAAACATTGTTATCAAGTTTAAAGGAATTTGGAAAATATTTGCGAGTGTTAATGAACAGAAACGGCAGACAATGACGTTTTTCGTTATTCAAGGGGCCATAACTCTGCCAAATCAAGTCAGCTGAAAGTGGTCATCGTACTTGGCTATGCCCTTAAGCAATTTAACCCTGTGACCAAGATTGAAGAAAATCGGTTAACATTTGTTGTAGTTATTGGACGGAAACGAAGCGCGGCAGATAGTGACGTTTTTCATTATTCAAGGGGCCATAACTCTGCCAAATGAGGTCCGCAGAAAGTGGTCATAGAACTTGGCCTGGGTATTGTTATTGCACGGAAACGAAGTGTGACAGACAGACAGAAGGACGGACAAACCCAAATTTATATCCCCCGTTTTGTTGAAAGCGGGGGATAAAAATCATAAATCTCCTTCCCAAATTCCAAAAGAGGGAAAGTTATACAGTTGAAACGGGTAAAATACTTTTTTAAACAAGAAATTTATTTGATATTTTTGGTCATGATTGTTTACCATTTTTCTTGTTGTTCTGCATGCTCCAGACGGATCAAAGAGATTTTCTCGCTTTTCCCTATTTATGTAAAGTTCCCTAGGAAAAATAGAAAAGAAAGTTGAATTTGCATATTCAGCGAAGTCAAGAGTTATTGTTGAGTTTTTCATAATCATAATTTCCTTACAGTTATACGGACAGATTAGCCACAACGTAAATATATAGGCAACATAAGGGTACTTATAGACACTGCACATAACCTAACCTAGAATTTTGAAGTATCGACGAAGTGGTGTAGGCCCGCCCGCCCGTAAACTTGCATGCTTTATTATTAATCAGTGTCCATATTATAACTTATAGATATTTCAATCAAGTATTAAGTAATTGTTTCATTATATTCAATGCTGTCACTGAGCGTGCACAAAAAATCTTGTGTTCAAATGTCATTTTTTTTTACAAATGTCTGAAATACAGATGCTCACGTCATTTCTTGCAGTTGTTCTATTCAAATTGCTTTCAAACTTTTCAACTACAACTAAGTTTTACTGATATGGGTCACAGCACACATAAACACATTTTTAACGAACACCTGTGATCCAGGGTCGTGATTCACGTTGCTTTTATTGCTTCATAGGCAGACTTCGTCCACCATTCTTTCTTTTGAATAAAAATCATGAGCCTACAACAATATTTCTTCATTGACATGAGCCCGTTTGAAACACCTTTACTATGGATTTTGGGTTGTTGAAAAGTTCTGAAAGTTTGTTTACATTACCTCCTATACTTACAGTTTCTTTTTGACCATTTTCTTGATATCTTCGATGTCACGAGGCGTAACAGCAGCCATGCCGACTACTGTATATTTGCACCGTCACTTGAAATTGTTGTCACGATAAACTGTCAATGCACTACCTAATAGGCTGTCAGAAAAAACACTTCACACAAAAAGCGTTGTAAGTGTCATGACAATCACAGTTACACTGACGCTTTAAACACAGGAAAAGTCTGCGTGTTAGAGACGTTTAGATTTATGGGGCCCTCAAAAGGGGAAACTTAACATTATCGGGCGCGAATTCAGGGGTTCAAGTTACCGTTATACCACGGACTTAGATAATCTAATTCCGTGGTTATACTATGCGTAATATATATAAATATGCAAATCAGCTGTCTGAGTGATGCTTTAGTTGCATTAAAATGATACAAACAAAGTATACTGTATATAATTAGCAAAATAATTTGTTATATTTTTAAAAAACGACTGTTTTTCTATTGTATGAAATCATAATTAAGGTTTTACCCCGAACGAAAATTGAAATTAATATATATTATTATTCTATATGATCCAAACACAAAAATGTCGTGAAAACCGCATTAAAATCGGTCATCCCGATACCGAGATATCGACGTGTAAAGTGTAGGATTTTCACCTGTCCTTCTACTAATTAGCACAATCGTAACTCGCGGTGATTTGGCCCATATCGGCTGTGACGTCACAAGTTCAACGCCTGTAGCGGTCACCATCGAGGAAATAGACGATATCGAGAACAGCCATCACCAAACAGCGTCAGATTGCGATTTTTTTAAAAATTTTGCTGAAGACAACAATGTCATGATGTAGATGGTATCCAGTCATATAAAATTTGCCAACATTTCCAGACAGTGAGTTTAACTGAAACCAAACTGACTACTCTGAATACGGTAACATAGACTGGCATTGAATGTCCTTATTCTGAGCGCTGATTTTTTCTCGAATGAACGAGTTTGAGGGAAATTAAACAGAAATAGTCTCAATGTTGTCGATCAAAGATGTTTTAGCTGGAAAGTCAGTTGGCAATACGTTTACTTCACATGTCTCTTCTCTACAGTAAAAGCCTATCCAATCATGTCGTCATTGAACAGCACAACCTCCGTTCGTGACCTTCTCTAGCCAAGTGTTCACTCCTTGGCTAGGCAGTTTCTGTGCCGGATTATTCATCTTGCAAAGTTATATACTGTGGTACCTATACGGTCCCGAAATACGGAAATTTATCAGTGAAAAATGTTTACAAAATAACTTCAACGTTGGTGTCGGCTGTTTTTAAATGTCAATATTTTTAGTAATGACAAATCGACGACACTGTGTCTTTCTTATGTTAGGTCGACAATTCAAATAAACAGCAAAATACCGACAGTTACACATTTAATTGTAGACAATACAGTTCCTATGTATGTGATGCTAAATAAGATCACGGACTTATATAATCTAATTTCATGATTACATTTATCTCAAAAATATAGTTGAATAATGAGATTCAAACATTTTTGTTTCTCCCTATACATGTAGCATACACAACGTCAAATTATAAATTAACATCTTAGTTATATAATAAAAATCATCTCGATCCACTCTCTTAGCATACTTAGGTGTGAAATTTGTGTACAGGTAAATAACACTAAACGCCTGTGTCCAGTACTGACAGCAGGAGGCCCAAGACATACTATATACCTGTGTTCAGGTATGACATCAAAGGGATGTCAGCAGGTGGGCAAGGGGGTACCTGAAGTTAGTATGTAGATTGCATTTGGTGTAGATGACAATTTAACAACAATGTCCTCAGGCGAGATAACGGGGAAATGTATAAGCAGAGACGTTTATATTACAGAGATTGGCAACTCACGCAGATCTCGCAAAATTATTACGTCTCTGGTCTCTGGTATAAGGATCAATTTCAAGAAAAATATAAATAAATGAAATAGGTAAGTACTGTCACAGAGTCACGTTATACATATGCAAACCACAATCAGTACAACTGCATCGCTCGACAGATGAAAGTCAGAAACGAGGCAAATAATGCTGTACCATGTTATGCACATTATATATCTGATCAGGTGGTTCATTGATAAATTACTCATCTTTGTGAGACTTTAACGCCCCCC
>NW_018408863.1:149562-155682 GCF_002113885.1 Mizuhopecten yessoensis | reverse complement strand
CCCCCGGCAATATTCTAAGAAGTGGTGTGTATATATATATTTACAGGGATGTGTAGTGGACTACTACACATCCCTGATATTTATCATGTGCTAAATTCCTTGGATCGCATAAAGAATAAAAACGTTTCAAGTTTTGTACTGTCACAGTATTGGAAGTAAAAAAACCCACCGCGGGTTGCTGCTCATTTGAAGTATAAATTATTGTACCGGTGCATTTTTTTGTCAATTCCAATCGCTTACGTTTATCTACTCATTGCAAAGAAAGGGGTGCGGTTCGCTTACGTTAATTTGACTCAATTTTTAATCAATTGTTTTGTGTTGTATATAGGTGTTCACCAAATTTTCTAAAGATCAATTTAATAATAAAGAGTATATTATTTACAGTCACTAGATTAACCAATTATGTAAAAAGAAACACCACCATTATCATATAGTTTTTCATCGTTTGCCTCCTCAGGAGGAACTAATTTCTTCATTAAAATTATAAAAAAAATCATTTATATGTATCTACACAAGTAAGTGAAGAAGGAATATATTATATGAATAGCTAAAAAGCTCACATATAGGTATATTCCTATAGAGCTGTTTTGACAGCGTTGAACTTGTGACGTCACAGATGTGGGCTATCGTTATCGAGGCGATCGCCGCTGAGCCAAGGTGTATCAAAATATCTCAGAAACGGAGTCAACTACGACGTTCGCACTTTCTTATTGTATAATATTTTCATAGCTTGAAATAACAAAACGTTCAGGGTACACTTTAAGATTCAATTACAGCTAAACATTGCAAAATAGGTATCTATAATGAAAAGGTTACGAACAACATGTTCACATAGAAATGTCCATATATGAAATATGTGTAATTAAAATAGAAAAAAATGATGGGACATACCGTTTAATTAGGTACATTGTATATTGTTGTCAAATATTGAAACAATATCTTCCAATATGTTTTAGTTTTCGTGCTAGTGTGTATTTACAATGTATATACAAAAATAACGAGGTGTCAAGCTCTGTGCTCTTCACGAAAAAGTGCCACTTCACTCCAACCCCAAACCCATCCCTTAAAAAGAGAGAAAGAGAGTGCTAGTGATAGAAAAGTGCCGTCTCACTTTTCAATTTTCTAAAGCTTGCTACGCCACTGAGTGATTCATGCTGCAGCTGATGAATCATGGCGATATTTCACAAAGGACCTATTCAATTTTACCGTATTTTCACAATATTACTGTATATGATATTGCGTGCCGATTTTAAAACCAAAGCAAAAACAGGCAACAATTTTTTACTCAATGGGTCTAATTGTTTTTAAATTCTCGCCGGGAGTCGAATACTCGATCAAACGTTAGTTGCATACTGTATGATTGAACCCGTACAGACTTTCTTTGTTTTAAATATCAACAGTACATGAGGTTAAGCATTGTCTGGGTGCGTTCGAACAATGGCCCATACACCTATACCTATATATATATATAACATTACATACCAAATACATATTGGCGGTATACCTTATTTGGCAAGATATATCTACCTGTTTATATACGAGACAAGTTTGAAATTATATTCATAACCTTTCAGTATACAACTAGGTATCGACTTCAAAATTAATTTAAATGTTTGTGAACGAATCGGCCAAATGTTCACGCGTTGGTCGCCTTTGTGATCAGTGTTATTCAAGTCTACCGTGATATATAGACTGATTCACAGTCTGAATGGATTTGAAATGTGTATGTGTTTATTCTAGAGTACACGAATTTGTGAATATCCCTTGAAACCATCTGCACTAATCCGGTATAAAACCCCGATTCCCTGACCTTTCCGACACTCCCCACAGGAGGATACAACGGACCACGGAAGGATACAACGCGAATCAAGTTTCAAGGTAAAATTGTCTGTAACATTACTTGTTTATGAGGGACACACACAATTTGTGCGACTTCACATCAATTTAATGTAAGACAGTTTTGTATGAAGAACTGACAACATGATTCATATATTCAACTCAACTTGTTTTTTATTGAACTTTTTTAAAAACATTATCAATGTAACTTGAAAATTTTCTAAAAGTATATATAAATATGGAGTTTTACATTTCTTACATACTATAACCACGAACTTAGATCTAATTCCGTACTATCATATTTCTGATTATTCTGGTTAATCAGTAAGAATCTTTACCCACACAGCAGACCGTTACTGATCAATATAGATTTCATTCAGAGTTTTCATATCTTAAAATTTGATCACCGTTAAATTATTTATAAGAAATATTTATGAACTAATCGATGAACAAATATCTTATTATTTATATAGAGTATTGAAAAATCTAGACTTCAACTGACCAATTCCCTATGATAAAGCAGCCCATATTCTAATATACATTCATATCTACTGTATATTTGAGAATCACGTAGGCCGCTGCATGATTGCACGAGGCGACCACTCTGTAGGACCTCGACAGAAACAATTTGTCTTTTTTAAGCCATCTTCTTACTATTTTTCTACAATTTCTTAATTTCCTTGTCTCTTTTGATACCCATATAGTTCACTTACTTCCGCTGTATGGTCATGTATACATTTATTGTTCTTTAATATATACTTTATTTAACAGCAATGATAAAACAAGTTTGCTTTACAAACTAATATTAATCACTCAGATGACCCCATAACTGTTCACGTCCGATCGGGGAATTGAACCCTGGCCGTCTTGGTGAAAGGCAAGGGCGTGACGCACTGCGTCGTCCGACCACTCATTGTGTGGATGGGCCAAACACAAAAAATAAAATATACTTATAATATGTATCATATTAAACATTGATACTTATCAAATATTACTATAAAATTATAAAGATAATTGCATGACATTAATGTGTTTAACTTGTCTGTATGTAATATGTTCATAATTCGTAAAATCGAAAATGATTTCAAGATTTTTTGAGATTCAAAAAATCATTTGAACTGATATATATATATATATGTAAACAAAAAAGAAAAACAGGAACATACTGGCAATTTAAATTAGCAACGTTCATATTAATGTAAACATGATTTTATCCTGGCCAAATGTCAAAAATGAAATATCGTACAGTTGACCGATTTTCTTACGTGCCAATGCAGTGTATTTAAATTGATATTTGTAAATTGGCAAGAATGCTCATGCTAAATATAAAACCCCTTGTCCGAATCTAGTGTCCTCGGCATAAAAATTAGCTCCTCTCAAACTAATTAGTACGATTTACGCCTCATCCAAACTCCTGTCCCCAATATAAAGACATTGTTAAATTATTATCAACGATACAAAAAGACCTTTTCCCTAACCCTACTCATAAAGCGGAAAACCTTCGTCTAAAACCCACATACAATGTATATATCAACTTTATTTATTTTACAACAATTATAAAACAAGTTATTTTAAGCGCGCGCACGGGGGGGGGGGCTTAGTATGGGAGGAAACCGAGTACCCGGAAAAACCCCATGTGGTCGGGTAGGTGACCCTTTAACCTTATCACGTTCGATCGGGGAATCGAACCCCGGACGCCTTGGTGAAAGGCAAGTAAAACCCATATTCCTATTACTAAGGTACTTGTCCAAATGTTATCCTCGATATAAAAACACCATTCTCAAATCCATATTTCCCTAGCAAAACATCATTTTCTTATTAATTCCTTTTATTTCGATTCCTACTCTAGTTGGACTCAATGCAACTACCAAATGTAACCTCACTCAGTGTTTCATTTGCCGATGAATTTGACCAGATTTACATTGCCTGTGCGTATGATTTTGTGAAGGGGGAGAACTATCATTGTCATGTTTAAACAAAGAGGATACCACTTGATAAGAGCTTACATTTTTTATTGAAGCTACACAAGAAATTGATCAAACAACCAGAAACGATCAATCAGCAAAATGTTATCAGCTGACGGTTGCTAGCGGTAGTGACAAGTCATGTACTGTCCTAGAAATTCTCCCTCCAGCTACCCATTCTGTCTATTGTGTCAGTATAAACCCCCGGTACAAATTGAAAACAACGTAGACCTATACATCTATCTATCTGTAAATACTGCGACGCCCTCTTTCGAGTACTCTGTGCGCGTCAGTGCAGGTTGTTAAAACGGTGTTCTAATAAGTGCAGTGCTACTGGCCGGGCTGGCAGTAGTAAGTAAAAGAAAGTGGCAGTGATACATTGTGTATATGGTAATTAATTTGTAGACAGTTACGTCTCAGGTTTAAAGATAAAATATTTGAAGTTAAAAACAGGGGTGGCTTGCTAGGGTCTAGGCAAGCTGACGGCGCTTACAGCCGCCTTGAAAGAATCGATAGTAGGAGGGTAGTTATGTCAGGAGGTAGAGTGTTCCACTGGACAATGGCCGAGGGAAAGAATGAATATTTGTGATAGTCGTTTGTTGTTGGTATCTGTCTGTATGAATTTTGTCTAGTATTATATAAAATGCAGTCGAACAGCCAACTGCCATATCAATATATATATATACACACTTATTGCCACAGATTGAAAAAAAAAACTTCTATTATGACGGTACAAAAATTGTAGTACGCTTCCTAGATTCGTACACTATCAGAACATGTTTCATATCATACTTTTAAATTCAATTTTAAAATTTGGATTTCGCAGATGTGAAATGGAAGCATTCTTCACATGAAATTCGAAATATGTATCAGGGTTGTGTTGGTTTATCGGAAATTTCAATAAAGGATAAAGATAAATACAGTGAAATGGAAATTAAATGAAAAAGAAATTAGCCAGGGCAAATCCTCTTAAATTTGCAAGGACAAAAAGTCTTTAATTGGCACTTTATGAACTGTTTGAAATATGAGAAAGGCCACATAACATAGGGTTTTTCGTTTTTTTCTACAAAAACAGAACAACACATGAACATAGTGATGATGATGATTATGATGATGAGTATGATGATGATAATGATGATGATTATGATGATGATAATGATGTTGATGCCAATGGTGATGAAACGAGTGCTTGTCGTTCAAAACGTCGCATTTCATATTTTTTAAATTTTGCAGAATCTTTTTTTGTAGGGCCATCAGAATAATGCCAAAGACACAAAGGTCGAAGAAGGAGAGGATGAGGGCGTATCTTGCTTTTTCACTAACCAGAAAAGTATCAAAATTTAAAGTTTTATCGTCAATGGAAACTACACAAAGTGTTCGTTTGCCAAAGATTCAAGCGGGAACAAATTTGGTTACCATAGACCCACGTGATACTATGACGACCCTGAATGGACGGCTCGTGAGAACTTCCGGTGCAATACCATCAGAAACAAAAGTACGAAACTGGCGATACAAATATCTGAGCAACTTTACATCAGGAGTGCATGGCAACGATACGTCAAATGACAAAACAAATGAAAGATGCGTACAGAAAGGTACAAATAGTTGGCAGAGTGCAAATCACATGGTTTTACCGTCCATAAAAGTGAAACCGGCTACTCCATTGACAGTTACCGTAGCTAGTCAACAGAGCAAAAGTCCATTGTCTGGCGGACTGTTTCCACAAATATCAAGAACTTCACAAGTACAAAAACAGCACAGCCTCAAGGTATCCTAATGACAAACAATGGCGTCGCGTCACATCTGACAATTAACCATCACATCACTGTGTTCTGAATTTTAGCACTTAAGTAGAATATATGTGTGATATTGTAAATAAAATATCACATTTCAAAAGTGTTTTGTTTTGTGGTTTGTACGTAAAGCAATGCAACAAACGTATGATCTAGAGTAGAATACACTGGTAACGTTTGTAACTTGCGGCCTGACATTATGTTGAAATATTCCGTCTTTTCGTATTGCAGAGTTATCTGCTCTTTTGAGCAAGTATTGATTGTTACGTCATTTGTTTGTGAGAGTAAGGTAATATTTTTTTGAGAAAACGACGTAATTATCTCACAAACAAATAACGTTACAATCAGTGCTTAATCTGAAATGTCGTTAGAAATATAAATTAATATAATTTTGATGCTGCGAACATTGTACATTACTGCTATCTCCCCTACCCCATGCGCGCAGTAAAGCTTTGGATGTTTGTTTTTCAAATTCGAGTATTTTTAAATAAAATAGATTTGTAAAACACCGTGTCAATGAGATTTCC
>NW_018408863.1:143334-144168 GCF_002113885.1 Mizuhopecten yessoensis | reverse complement strand
GGGCTAGAAAAACACACATAACAGCTCTTTTTTAAACCCCACTATTGCCAAATTTAACCTCATATTTAAATGAGTAATTTGAATATTTTAATTAGGTGTTTTCTATCTTTCCACCCACATCGTCAGAGGTAGGTAACAAGTGTATAAGCGTCACTGATTGCATGTAAACAATTAATAAATTTGGGGTTTTATGTACCTTCCCTTCTGATTCAACAATATCAAGAAGATCACAGTAAACTTTGCACGGCACTGCTAATGACGCGATACATCTGTAAATTAAAAGTAAAAAGGGGTATCAGCGCTATAGCAGCCCCGTGGCTTATGTTATGTAACGTAATTTAGAGTTATTTTGTCACTATATTCTATGTTATTTGCTCTTCATTATCAATATGAAAAAACGTTTCTCTTGAGATATTTTGTTGCAAGTATAATTTTAAATATTCATTTCATAGTTTAGTAAAGTATTACGGTAATATACGTAATGACCGGACGCGCAGTGGATTTCTTTTTTCATTTCCCTGAGAAACCGCAATCGTGGGTACTGTGTTCTGTGGGTTGTATATTTGTGAAGACATAGGAAGTTTTAACCGAAAGAATTGTAACCGTGATATACTTCACCCGCATATACAAATTATAGTGAACAGTGTTCACGTCGTGACAACCCTGACTAGCAGGAAAGACACGCTTTGGTACCTTTTTGAGTTATACGTTCAGTTTTAAATGCACATTCAGGGCTATATAAAAAACAATAGTTTCTTCCCTTAAATTGTTACGTTTTGTTAATTTAAAATACAATTAAAAAATATCGGTCATGTCTTGAAGAGGAATCAAAAG